>NW_028158630.1:0-1000 GCF_964263955.1 Coregonus lavaretus | reverse complement strand
ATCGCGGCCTCCTGCTGCCCCGTCGTCCACGGCGTGAGCCCCCCCCTAAAAATTTTCTGGGTGTCTCTCCTCCTCGTGGACCAGGCCTCCATAGTTCTCGCCCAACTCCAGCCTCTCTCCTCCTCACACGGCTTGACCCAGTCGAGGTGGCACAGGAGATCCGCTAGAGATTCCCCTGGCGATGGCTCCTGGACACGCTGCTTGGTCCAGTTTTGGTGGGATCTTCTGTCACGATCGTCGGGAACAGAGGACCAAGGCGCAGCGTGGAAGGTGAACATATTTTTATTATATGAGTAATCACACGAACAAAACAACAAACGATAACGTGACGTCCTCGGTTTAAACACAAACCTAATTGGAACAAGATCCCACAAACAATGTGGGAACACAGCCTGTCTAAATATGGTTCCCAATCAGAGACAACCAGCAACAGCTGACACTCGTTGCCTCTGATTGAGAACCACTCTGGCCAACATAGACATACATGAACTAGAAAAACAAAGAACACTCACACCCTGGCTCAACATACAAGCCTCCCCAGAGCCAGGGCGTGACAGTAGGCTATGGTCTGTATTAGATCACACTGGTATTGTTCTGGTTTCACAGGGTGGATGGTGGCGAGCTCCTACACAGTACCCCTTGCCCCCTTCGGTAACACGTAACACGTAACACGTAACACGTAGTAACACGTAACACGTAGTAACACGTAACACGTAGTAACACGTAACACGTAACACGTAGGGATTACATAGGCCTAAAGAGGTATGCTTAAATAAACAGAGGTACTGGCAAGAGCAATGTGCCAGTTTTCCTTTTTTCTTTTAAAGAGCTCATCGAATTATTACCCCAGACCTTCAACAAGCAACTCGGATGTGAAACAGAGTGATATTCAATTTGGATTCCAGGCTAGCCTAATAGAATAGATGTTTTCTGTCAGTAAAAAGACATCTGCTGTGATGTCAGCAGTGGTATTCTCTATAGGCTAGCGAAAAATGTGATG
>NW_028158631.1:0-32136 GCF_964263955.1 Coregonus lavaretus | reverse complement strand
GAAGAGAAGAAAATGAGATATATAGGGGAGAGAGGGAGGAAGAGAGAGAGAGAGAGAGAGAGAGAGAGAGAGAGAGAGATGAGAGAGAGAGAGAGAGAGAGAGAGAGAGAGAGAGAGAGGAGAGAGAGAGAGAGAGAGAGAGAGAGAGAGAGAGAGAGAGAGAGAGAGAGAGAGAGAGAGAGAGAGAGAGAGAGAGATAGAGAGAGGAGAGAGAGAGAGAGAGAGAGAGATGAGAGAGAGAGAGAGAGAGAGAGAGAGAGAGAGAGAGAGAGAGAGAGAGAGAGAGAGGGATAGGGGAGGGGGGGTGTAGAGGAAGGGAGAGGGGTGTTGAAGAGAGAAAGAAGAGAGAGAAAGGAACAGAGAGGGAGAGAAAGGAGAGGGAGCACAGAGAGAGAGAGTAAGTGTCCTTCCCCATCATGGGCTGTAGAAGGACAGAGGCTGTAGGATAGGTAGAGGATGGACAAACTGTAGCAGAACAGATGCTGTAGGATAGGTAGAGGATGGACAAACTGCAGCAGAACAGAGGCTGTAGGATAGGTAGAGGATGGACAGGCTGTAGCAGAACAGAGGCTGTAGGATAGGTAGAGGATGGACAGGCTGTAGCAGAACAGAGGCTGTAGGATAGGTAGAGAATGGACAGGCTGTAGCAGAACAGAGGCTGTAGGATAGGTAGAGGATGGGCAGGCTGTAGCAGAACAGAGGCTGTAGGATAGGTAGAGGATGGACAGGCAGAGAAAGCGGATGACCCACGAAATAAGAGGTGGAGGGTTAGTCTGAAATAAAGTTTGGGTCAAAGTCCTTGACCATGAGTCTCACTCTTATCATGTCCCTATTTGGATGCAGAGAGGTAGGTGTATGCTGTCATTAATTCAGACAGCTCCTCCCTATCCTGAGTTCAGGCAACAGGCTGGGGACAGACTACATTAAATGTCTCCTCTACTCCTCCGTGTTCTCCAGGCTCATTAACCCCTATTTGACCTTTGTCCTCTGGAGCGCACAGGGTCAGGATAACTCTAGGGTGCTGACAGCTACTCTAAGGGCCACTTATGAAGTTGTCTAAATTTGCTCAACCCAATCTGCCCAGTCTCGTCCTATATATAATACACTTTAATATTCACTTAACTCCTTTTCAAATTGAGTTTTAATGTCTATGTAGATATGTTTTAATTTGAGTTGCCTAGTGTTTATGACATGGGGCCATAAATGCATTATGTGCTACTTGGTGTTATAATACAGAGGATTTATGTAGTGTCTTCTAACACCCAAAGATACACTTGGTAGGTGGAAACTTGGTCCTGTAGACTACAAACAACTCCAGTTGTAGAATTTAACATCAGTAGCACCAACCTCCTCTATAGTGACTACTGAAACCGTATCATGATCACCATGATCTTTAGCATGACACTGGTACTGACTAAAACTGTAAGTAGATCCTGTAAGGATGTAACTAGTATATTTCCATCTGGTTTATATCATAATGACAGCTGAGTGTTATCTAGACGATGTAGGCTAAGCGAACACTTTAGATTACAGCCATCAAAGGGCTATAACTAGAGCATGGTCCCTTTTTAGAAGAGCCTGTAGCAGGCTACTTCAGTCTGAAGGCTAAAAAAGGCAGGAGAGAGAGAGAGAGAGAGAGAGAGAGAGAGAGAGACAGAGACAGAGAGAGAGAGAGAGAGAGAGAGAGAGAGAGAGAGAGAGAGAGAGAGAGAGAGAGAGAGAGAGAGAGAGACAACATCTAATATATCCTATATCTTATCTGACCCCACCCCTCCACCTCCGCCCGCCTCTTCCAGTCTCTAACCGTCAAGCTAATGATGTGAAACATAATGGGAATATTTACAGTTTCTGTTTGTAAATGATATTGGTATAATTAACACCATGGTTCTGCATCCCAAATGGCACCCTATTCCCTTTATAGTCCACTACTTTTGAACAGGGTCCATATGTCTTTTGTCAAAAGTAGTGCACTTCATATCACTCACATTTAGCACTAAAGACATAAGGCAGGGAGCCACAATTAACCAGGCAGTGGACTGATAGGCTGGAGGAGAAAGAGGGCTTTGTTCTAGAAGGAATGCTGTCTATAGATTAATTGATATGCAATTGTGTAAAGCATGCAGGTATAATGCTTCATTATTGTTAAAAGCATGTATGAGCCTTTATAATGTCTTGCTATAAGGCTTGTAACATGTTATGTTAGTAATTCAACCAAGCTACTCTTGTAGATGGACAGGAAAAGGAATGTGGTAGAGTTGTTGATCCACTTATGACTGTGGTTACAAGGTGACAGTGACATCAGGGTCAGGGAATGGTGAAGGCATTATCAGGTGGATTACTGGACGACCTCAACTCATATGCACACAACTGAATTAAGGGGAAATGGAAAGAAAGAGGTCTAAGTGTTACCTATTTGTGAACCATCATGTGGAAATTAAATGCATGTGCCGCAAATTGCTTGCATTTGTGTGCGAGAAACACACATTCACAAATAAGTCAGATTCAAGACACAGAAAAAAGACAATCTTGGGGTTGAATTCAGTTATTAATCTTCTAGCTGGGTCTCCATTCATCAGCGGCATGGAGGCAGTTTAGAAGATGGACTCTATTTACTGCTAAAGCTGTTCTGGGAGCTTATGATGCAGCCATTCATCTCTGGCTATTTTAAAAGGGAGGCAAAGCACAAGCATCACTTTCAATCACCCAGGAGACAGCCTGCCAGCCACACCGCCCAGACCACTAGATAGCCAGGCAGAAAGGAAAGAAGCTTCTAGCTAGGTTTTCCTTTACTCCTCTCCCCCTCTCCTCCCCATTGAGGTGACTTTTTCCTCCTCCTCCTCTGCCCTACACTCTAAAAATTAGGGGATCAACAAAGGTTCTTCTAAAATCGTCAAAGTTCTTCAAAGAACCTTAGGGTTCTTGGCACTGAAAATTGCACCCAAAAGTTTATTCCAAGAAACCCATAGGAGGTGGGGTTCATCGAGGAACCTCCTTTGTAGGTGGGGGTTCTTGCAGGAACCTAACTGCCCAACTGAAACATTTGGATTTGAATTTGAAAGGACAGCAGGAGCAGGCACTTAACTGAAAAATGTAAAGATGTCCTCAATTTAAGGTAAGGTTTGTCCCTTGTATTATTTTAATTGGTATTGTTTTCTGATGACACTATCCTTTTTTTCATATTCGTGCAAATCTTTCTAAAAAAGAAAATGGACACAATTTAATGGATATCAATCAACAAAGAGGTAAGAATATGTACTGTAGGCTGTAAGAATATGTTGAAGGCTAGCTGTATTGGGTGCAGATGACTGAACTGCTCACTTTTATGTCTGTAGGTATACAGACGAGAAGGCATACAAAGGTATGTCAATTGGTATTGGTATGTTATGCAGATCAGATTGACCATAATAATATGCCATTTAGCAGACGCTTTTATCCAAAGTGACTTACAGTTATGTGTGCATACATTTTTGTGTATGGGTGGTCCCAGGGGATCGAACCCACTACCTTGGCATTACAAGCACCGTGCTCTACCAGCTGAGCTACAGAGGACCATCCTCCTCCCTTACCTCTTCAAGGAATATCCCATAGGCCTCTACATTATGGACAAGGTGTGTGTATGAAAACCTTTATTAAAACAGTTATTTTCATTCACATTTACCATAAAAACCAAGGTATGAATACTGTCATGTGCATGTTTTGTTAATCGTCTGTATAGCTACTCTTTTTTGGATTCACAGACTTCACCCTCCCTACATCTCTGATGAATATAACAGGAAACCTGTTAGATCACCATGCACTGTAAAATCATTCTGGCTATGGATACGAAGAACATCAACACATTACCATCAACATGCCAGAGGATATACCCATTGGACTTGGGGCTCTGCTGGGAGTTTTTCCTCATATTTAGATTTTTTTATTCTGCTTTGTCACTAAAATCATAATAAACACTGACAACTAAAATATTGTGTTATTGTTGTTATTGTTAAGCATATTATTATTATTAATAATAATAATAGGGGAGGGGGGAGTAGTTATGAAATTTACCCCAAAAGGTTCTTCAAAAGATTATTTGAGGATCCACTGAAAGGGGTTCTTTGAAGAACTAGCAAGTGCTTGTAACCAAGGGCCTAAACCCCATCACCACCTGGCTCTATGTTCATCCCTTTATGAGTTCTGCAACAGCAAGCTGCAACAAACTAAAAGCTGATTGTTCTGAGTAGGATTGTAGCTTCTAGCAGAGTTGAACAATAATCATACTCTCTTCACCATCACTTTCTGCTTCCTCTCTTACCCACAATCCCTAGCAGTGTCCCATGGGTCTATTACCTCTGCAGGGGGCCAATGGTAACACTGGACTGCTTCCCTCCACAGCACGCCACACTCTGGCATTTTGTTTTTCGCCGCGGGGGGTAAGGCGATCTAGTTGTCAACATTGTTTTGGGGAACACAGAAGGGCTTAAATGCCTCAGTTTTGTTTTGTTATGTAGAACTGTCTATGTTATGCATTGCTGTATTCTAGAGGCCACAGCTACATGGCTTTTACAGACAGGAAGAATGTTTCAACACAAAAGGGATATGAATGGTTCACTTTTAGTACTAAAGAAAAGCTGACTCTGTTTTGATTACTTACAGTAGATCATAACAGAATTACTGGGCCCAAATATAAACAATGCTGACTTACATGGTCAAATAATTTGTTTTTGTTTTAAAACAAACTAACAATCAAATAAAAAAATTATTCAAGCAATTCCTCAAAGTCATTTTTAGAATGGGGGTTATACAGTAGTCACCTATTTGTCAAAGTGTAATGTAATTTCTGAATCGGAACACATACATGGTAAACTTGAGGAGGTGACTATGTCTAAATATCGATCAGTTAATCAATGTTAAATACATTGAGACAAAGTCCTCTGTGGCCTTTGGTCATACAGGAGATTGGGTTTCCTTCTACTAGGTTAAAGTCACACCTCATAAAGTGCATGGGGGTTCAGACAACCACCCAACCAAACCACCCCATTACAACACAACACACACAATAATGCAGTAAGCAGCACACCAGGGGCTAGCCCTCCATCCACCCGATTCTCCCAAATGGACCGGAACCTACTGAGATAGGAAGTTCTGTATCTAACAACACTATGTCCCAAATGGCAGAATATTCCCTATATATTTTGACCAGAGCCCTAAGGGCCCTGTAGTAGTGTCCTATATACACTCTTAAAAATAAAGGTGCAAGTTGGACACAAATAAGGTTCTTGAGAGCGATGTAATCGGGGAACCATTTTAGGGTCTCTGAAGAACCAGAAATGTTCGGCCATCCAGGACCGGAATTGAATAGCCCTGCTGTAGGGTTTTAAGCTTTATTTGCATATTTCCCAGGGTTCCTTTCGATTGAATTTTAGAGTTACATGTACCACCAATGACTGTGTTTGCCAGTGACAGAGACATGGTTGTTGCATTCATTCATTTTCACCAAGTGAGTTCCTAAGTGAATATGTTGTTATAACAATTACATTCTTTAAGACAAGACAATGGATATTTCATAAAGCCCTCTTTTGAGGGCCTAGTTGAACCCTAACACAGTGGCCTGAAACTCATCATTTACAAGCCACATCAGGTGTGCAACCTCATTAGGTTGGCTTGCAAAGTTATGTGTAATTCCTATTGGAATGGGGATATCCAACATGTAGAATTTTTATTCACCTGCAATCTGCATTCAGAATGACCACCAGGGTTGGGAAGGGTAAGATATGAGACTACCTTAAACATCTAAACTGGAACAACAAGTTCAGTAATGGGTGTAATAAGTGCAAGTAACAGATTGGAATAGTTTGGAAAAATGTCTGTCATTTATATTTCAGTAGCAAAAGATGAATTAATCAATTAATGTACAAGCAAAAACATAGATATTTAAACAAACAATTGTAAAAATCTATCTGCAATAGAGCATTCTGGGAAATATGATAATGATATGTATGGTTTTGGTTCAACACTGGTTATTAACACCAACACTGGGGTTACTTTACACTGATGAGTGTTAATTGAACTCCTTACAGTGTTAATTTAATTCTTGAATCAACACTATAAATGTTTCACTGAAAAAACCAAGACTATTTAACACTGGCCAATTTGCTGTGTGCTATGAAAGGGACACATCTGCAGGCTTGCATACATTTCAGGAACCTTTCAGAATTCTGAAGAACCACAGTACCACGTCAAGAACCCCACACTTAACTCAACATGTCTTTATAGGGCAAGAGTTCTCCAAGGAACCTTAAGAGCTGAGGAAGAACCATTTAAGAACCTTAATTTTCTTCAGTGTAAGCAATACGTTGAGAACGTGCTGACCGGTGGTGATGTGGGAGATGTGCTTGAGAGGTAGGGGCAGGAGAGGTCATCTACAGTCATTTGAACATACTGAATATATAGATGATGTTCTAGTACATAAGTTCTAGAATGAAACGCCTATATGCCTTAAATGTTTATGGATTAAGAACCAATTAAAGGGTTAAAACAGAGCAGATACATTTCTTTAGTGCAAATGCTGTGCTTCTGATAACTCCCCTTAGCTGGTCTGGGTATGTCAATGACATGTGATGGAGATACAACTTCTCGTTGTGGCTGTGTGGAGATTGGAGTAACAATGGCACTAGTGTTATCACTTGTTTGTGCTTATGACCTGACACACATAGCCACATGCACATAGTCACAAGGAAAAACCATAGCGGCTCAGGGTCCTGGGAGGATGCTTTTTGGAATTGGCTTAAATGTATGTGGTTGAGAATGGGTTATGGCCATGACATGTTTAAACCATGTTTAAGTATTAATTGATATGTTTTATAATGTGTTATGAAAGGATAAGGGTAAAACAGAATGAACATGATTGATACTTTGTACTCCAGATGCATGCCTGGATAGTGAATATAGTCAATACAGAGTGTGATTGTGCTTTAACGTACGTATGTATATAATTTATTGAGTCACGCCACCCATATAATGAGATAAGTGACAGAGGCCCCATTTAGAGAAGTGCACGTAGCCCTTGTGAGTAAAACAACATGTGACACCGAAGGATGTTAATCATGTACATATAATGGAGTAACTCTGTATGTTGTATAAGCATGACTATGCATTTGTGTCTGTATAAAAGGAGAGCTCCGGGTCAGGGCAAGCAATTGCTCCATGGACCAGCTCGGCTTTGTTTCATTTTAAATAAAGTATATTCTGAATTCACAAGCTCCAGTTTTTTTTTAGATACTTTTGAGTTAAATATTTCTACCACAAATGCTTTGTGTGTGTGTGTGTGTGTGTGTTGGGTCAAGTAAGTGATTACACCACTGGTCCCTAATCTAACCTACAAGTGCACACCTCTCTCTCTACCTGTTTCTTTCTTATTAATCTTCAACCAATCCCAACCATTTCATTATGATTTATTCAACATCTCTGAAACATCTCTAATCAAATAGGATATGGATTGTGTTGAATCAGAGATAATTAATCAGGTCATCATAATTTCATGATGTCTCCCACCAAGCAGAAGAGAACATGGAGACAATCAGTGTTTGGTACTTAGAGATCAGAGCTGCAGAGGATGAAGGTCTGATTATCACAGACAGCCTAGCTGATTGATAAGAGAGGACCTAGGAGTAAAACAATGTCTGACCAACAAGATTGAATGGACAATGGCTGGTTGCACGTGATTCCAGAACACTTCTAGGTGTGATTCCAGAACATTTCCTAGGTGTGATTCTAGAACTTATTCTAGAACAGATTGTCCAAAGCATGATTTTAATACTGATGTGTAAGTCAGGTCTAACACTGAGGAAGGAGAGGTCTAAGATTAAAAGCTAAATTGTTGGGGAGAACAGTGAACACATTGCTAAGAAGGGATAGTAGTGTCAGGTCTTACCCTGAGGAAGGAGAGGTCTCTGGAGCGATCGATGCTGGTGATCTCCAGGTTACCCATGACAACCTCACAGTTCTCGTAGTACTTCCTCAGGGTGCGGTACTGCTGCTCCAGGTCCGACAGGGTACTCAGCTTGTTCTCTGTGCCCGCACATACTGCAAAGAGAGGAGAGAGGGGGAGGTATATTAGATATACATGTTTTACAGAGTAAGTGATGATCGTGATCCATCCAAAACATTGAAACAAGACTTCACTCAGCCAATAAAAAAAGATAAAGGAAGTCAGTGTATTTATTAGTTCCACCAACATGTTTATGGTCTGTGATACCAATGAGAACACAGGAATGATCGAATATTCTACATCTAGAATCTGGTGTTTTATTAGCATTTGGCTACCCTCATCACTACACGTCATCACTTGGCTCAACACATACAGTGACAGAGATCTGGGCTTTACACTACATGTCAGTCCCTGGCCAGCGGGCTGTGAGATACAGAAGCTCTGTGGTTGGTGGGCCCAGCCTGGTAGGACTACTGAAGAGGGTGTGTGTGTGTGTGTGTGTGTGTGTGTGTGTGTGTGTGTGTGTGTGTGTGTGTGTGTGTGTGTGTGTGTGTGTGTGTGTGTGTGTGTGTGTGTGTGTGTGTGTGTGTGTGTGTGTGTGTGTGTGTGTGTGTGTGTGTGTGTGTGTGTGTGCATGTGCGTGTACAGGAAGCCCCTGAGGCCCAGTGGGCAGATGAGTCCCTGTTAGCGTGTGGCCAAGCTACTAAGTAGACTCCTGCTGTGTAATTAAAGCCTGTCTTTTCCACCCATCGAACACCTTTTACCCCCACTAGGACAGGAGACATCTGCCCTGTCAGCTGCTGCTGCTGCCCACAGGATAGCCCAGAACACACCGAAATATCAAATGAATCAAAACAAAGCACACACACTTTTAAAAAATGTGCACAGATGTACGCACACGAGCACAAACACACAAACACACACCCACACAGTGGGCTTGAGTGGTGCTTCGTCCATCAGTTGAGGTAAAAATAAGCAATTCTAAGATTCATTTGTATTTTAAGAATAATGACTAAAGGATTTCACCCCAAAAACAGTATAAATGTGTGAACGGTGTTAGAGTTATAATGTAGTGGCAACCCACTAACAGAGGGGGGCGGGACTAAACATTCCAGGGTGAAGGGGACTGAGAAAACTGGTTAAAAAAAAGCCTCCTAAAGGTGGGCGGAGTAAAGTGCCTTTGTGTGTCAAGGGGTATAAAGCTGTATGTATGTTTTTTGGCGGCAGAGCTCTCCGTGATTAAAAATACAGATCATTCTTGCTGGTTGTGGACCTTGAATCATTTATGATTAAAACCAGAGCCTTACAACACCTGGTAATGATTCAAGCTTAGGTTGAATTAGAGATAGAAATTCTCATGACAAGTGGTCCTTCGAGTGAATCTCAAAAATACGTCTTTGTCGTTCTAAGGACACCGAAACCGTGCACGGGCGGATGATAGCATCCGTGGAGAATAGTCCTGGCCTTTGACGTTAAGGTTATAAACAGGCCGGTGATGAATCTTATGAATGATAAAGACGTTAACGAGATTGAAAAAGCATTTAATCCCGACTGCAAGGAGGAGGTCAGTAATTTTTATTCATGGCTTTTGGTGAGATTATTTGAATTTGTATGAGAATAATAATTATTGTGAAGGGCAGAGAATAGTTAGCAAAATCTCATAAGATAATTATAAAGGAAGGAAGGGGGGTCCGAAATTGACCCTAGGTGAATAGCTATTACCAAAATAATCTAGTTAATATTGAGATTGTACGAGATACAGTCTTTACAATATAAACAGGAAGGGGGATAATTATCGTCGTGTGAGATAGATAGAAACAAGTCGAGAGTCAGAAGCAGCTGGGGATTTGCTCTAACTCTGTCTATTTCATAAAACTGGATCAGTTACGACCTCTAGGTTACGGATAGTGTTAGCAAAAAATTGTAAGGTTGTATAAATGTGAGACCTAATGATCCATCGAAATGCGTGATAATTGTTTCAAGGGAGTGACTAAAATAAGTCGCGTGAGAAAAAATGGTTGTCCCATCCGTTTAAAACTGGGGTCTTAAAAACCTCTGGGTTACGGGTTGAATAATTTAAATGGTTGATTACAAAAGCAGATCATAAAATTTTTCAAAAGTCACACTATTAATAAGTCCCAAAGGAAATCATTATTGATTTAATTATTACTAAAGGGGGGGGGATTTCTTATTTTGCTACCATGGGGAATAAATATTCTAAAGAGGTCTGAGAATTAACGGGGGATGAAAGATATATGTTAGGGAGGGATCGAAGAAATACGTTTTATGGATCCATTTGGGAGAAGAGGTATGGATTTATTGGGAATCTGGATGTGGAGAAATTAGAGGCTAAACTGTGGAACGGATTTGAAGAAACAGCGGGGGGAGGGGCTAGACACAGCGAGGGTATGGCTGTTGGAGGCTCGGAAAAGAGAGTGTAAGGACCCGTGTAAATACTGTAACAAAACAGGTCATAACCATCGCGACTGCAGAGCTAAGTGAAAGGGCAATGTCCGGGAAATGACAGTCTATTTTTTGGTTCCACGGGTAGAATGTTTGTAATTTGTGTCAATTAAGAATTGGCTAGAAACACCACAAAGCAATTATTTGAGAGGTACCTATACATTTCTAACGATATATACGTATGAACTTTCTCACCCAAACGTAGACGTACGTCATGGGTGAGAAAGTAGAGAATATTTACATTTGCATTTTTGGTCATTTAGCTGACGCTCTTGTCCGGAGTGACTTGCAGGAGCAATTAGGGTTGGGTGCCTTGTTCGGGGGCACATCGGCAGATTCTTCGCCTGGTCGCCTCGGGGATAAGAACCGGCGACCTCTCGGTTTCTGACACGGTGCTCTTGGTTACTGGGCCGATATGAGTTTAAGGTTGTGCCGTTGTTTGTTTATGTGATAAGGTTATGTGATAAGGTTTAATGGGTAATCGGACCATAACTAATGTGGTTATAGAAGTAATGTATAAATAGTAGAGAGCCAATAGAGGATTCCATTGAACTATTATGTTTTGTTGGGCATTTGAATGGCATAAAGTGAAATATGTGTGTGTGAGGGGTGAGAGACAGTACATAGTTTAAATGATAGGTATATAAAAAATGTATGCTTATCAACGATAGCAATTATTTGTTTTATTAATTAGGGCCTAATCAGAGAGAACAGTTAAAGAAATTGAATAGCGAACTGAAATGGTGATAGAGCTGTGAAAATTATTTAAGTTGAGGACAAATGAAAATAATTAATGATTCTAGTTCCCGGGTAAAAGGGTTGTACTTGCTTGACTAGATCGAGCAGAAGTTTTAATAGTTGAATGAAAATCATTTCTTTGACGAAGTCCAATGGTTATTACTTTATTGTATAGGTTGGGTAACACCAGTGGTGTATGAAAATAATTGGTCAATTCTAAAACGATAATTTGGTTTCGTTACGTGAACAATGGGATATCATTTTTTACTATTAGGATGATGGATTGAATAAACATTGGTTATAAGTATGAAGTTATTAAACAATAGGTTTATATTTTAAAAACATCAATGCAACAGGTTGCAATGATTAAAGTAATAGTAAATTGGGAATATACAGTAACAATAATAATATGCCATTTAGCAGACAGGCCATGAACACAGAGGACGTGGCCAGAGCGGTAGAAGGAATGACCAACCCCAAAACAGGAATAGTAAGATTTGGGCTGCCGTTAGAGGTCAATGGGTTTCAGGGGATGCCCAGAGGACACTTTTGCCATGGACCGATCACGGAGAGTATGTTGGGAAAATAACTGAATTGGGTAATAGCCTCAGAGAGACATGCAATCCATCATGAGCAGAATAACAGACAGGACAGAGCCAGGAAAGAAAGAAAAGAGAGAGAAGCCTAACAGACGTCTATTTCCCAGCTTTGAGCGTGAGGAAGATAAGGTGTGACTAGTCCTTGAGGGAGAAAGAGTAGAACCCTTTGATCAAAATTGTGAGGTGTTTGAATTGGCTACTATTGACTTAGCACTTCAACAGGAACAATAGAAGGGGAGACAGATTTTCCTAGGGGGTTGATCAAATAATTGATAATGGATCATTTGATATGAGATCACATGTAGCAGATTTAGGGTAATCAATTAAATAATCATTGTATACTCGAGGAATTGTGAGTGGTTTTATGGATTAGTTATGAGGAATTAGATTGATACAAACAATTATTGATGGGTTAGGACTGGGGATATCTGTATCATGTTTTGTGTGTACTATCATATTTAGATTACTGATGGTAATTGAAGGTTAACAAAATGTATAACCAGGAGAAAGAGATTTACTTATCTCATTGGAATGTTGCCAAGGGCGAGGGGGAGCAGTAGTGAAGTTAGGCAGTATTTAGGTCATAAAAGTGAGCTACCAAATTAAGTTGAGCCTGGCTATCTTTAATTGTTGTTTATCAATTGGGTTTTTCAAATAAAAAACAACACACCCAGTATGATGTTTATAAAGGGTTGTTATGTTGAATTTAGGGAATTTTCAACAGTTCATAGGTGGTGTTTACTATGCAGTGGGATGGAACGGTTTGTTGGGTGATATTTGAAACATTAAAATAACAGAAGAGGGAGAGCTTTCTCTGAATGAAAGATACCTGTTGCTAGTCAATTGTACTAATATTGGATAACTTTTACGGGATAGAAGTAAGTTGAGATATTATCAAATGTTGTCATTTACATTTCATTTTTATTAGGCTTTAATAAACAATAAGTTGGTATTTGAAACTAAATTAATGCAATGAGCTGCAGTAATCAGAGGAAGGCACAATCTAATGCGAAACAGCTATTGCCAAGATCATTGATTTAGTAATAAGATCAGGAAGATAGTAGTAATAGGAAGCTGGATAGGATAATTTAAGGTAGGGACTAGCTGTCCAGAAATAGATGAAGAATGATGAGCTTTTTGGGAATGATAGACTGCTGTAAAGCTTGGGTACTCCATTATGTACTGCATACTGGTAAATAAAGTGATCTTATCTATGGGAAGGCAATGGCAGCCCATGGTAAAATCATTTGGAACTCTGAGGAGGAAGAACAATTTATGTTGTTGCTCACTTCCCAAACAGTCTTAGCTTTTCCTACATATATCAGGGATTTTACCCAACTGGTAGAGAGTAAAGAGGAATATGACATTGGTCGTGATTTAAAGATGGAGATGTTTTTTTTGGTGGGCTATTAGATATAACTGGGTTAATCACGAACATAGAGTTTTTTATTTTTTGTTGCTAGGCAGAAGACTTAGGTGACCTAGGGTCGAAGTGCTGAACATGTGTGAAGATAGTTTATTAACCACACCCGTATGTCAGAGGTTTTGTGCCCCACAGGTGAACTAAAGGAGAAGGTGATCCACTCTATCTAACCAGGTGACAGGTGAGCATCCAGTCCCTAAAGAAGAAAAACTGGAGGCCTGTTGGGAAGGGCCCTATCAGGTTATATTGGTCACTGCCTTTGCCATTAGAATAGCTGAGAGAGCCACTTGGGTTAACATTACCCACTGCAAAAAGGTAGGCCCACATGCCAACACCGTTGAACACACACAGAGTTAAAGAGAACAACTGGAACCAATAGGGTCTGGGGATCACCTCTGTTAACGAAGATCTCCTACCCCGACCTATCATCACTGTAGTGTGTTCTCAGGTTGTGAGTATGGGGTAGTACCAAGCAGAAAGACTGAGGACAGGAGAGGGTTGGCGGTTTTTGGGAAGTGGGGTAACTTGAGCTGCATCATATTCTCGGCAATGGTCTTGATATGTCAAGATCCACCACCAATTACGCTATGCCCTTACCATTGTTAAGAAGTAAAAGAGAAGAGAAGCCACCCGACATACTGACCGTCAAGGACGGGAGGCCTACAAAATGGGAGTCAGAGAAGGGCATATTGTAGGATTCAAAATAAAGGTTAGGGACGTAGCCAACAGGTGGGGTACATGTCAATAAGCAAGCAACGTAGGATTATAAAATCCCATTGTATTTATGTTCAGCTCCCTCGGCGGATTGTTCCTGGGCTAAGGTGTTTAGACATACTGAGGGACGGAGAGATGAGACGGGAGGGGGGGGGGGGGGGGCTGGACGTCCAGATGGAGGATAAGAAGGTATAACGACATCCCCAAGGAGATGGTAGTGACAATTGTAAAGGTCACTAAAGAGGCAAATTGCACAGGGATTGGGCTAGCAAAGTTGACTTACTCGGCCAACCCACTTAGGTTCACTTTAACTCCTGGTGAATACCAGTGTTACAGACATAGAAATGGCACCCGCAACTTGGGTGATTTTGATGGCTGTAAGGAGATAATTAATGTGACTGATTTAGATAGGGGAGGGGGAAAATAATATGAACCTTACCATCCCTCTGACTGATGTGTGGTGGGCATATACTAACAAAGGGAGCATTCGACAGACATTACCAGAGGGATGGGTGGGTACTTGTGCCACAGTATTGTTGGTCCAAACCTGTAAGAATTAGTCATCAAAGACCAGTGTCAGGAAGAATAATCAGGAGGAGAAGAAATATAGGTCAGGAAGGAAATAGCCCAATTTGGATAGATGGTATAGGCATCCCCAGGGGTGTTCCAGACGAATACAAAGCTATGAATCAAATATGGGAGGGTTTTACCACAACATTTTTCTGGTGGTTGACAATAAACAAGAATGTGGATTGGATAAATTATATCTATTACAACCAACAACGATTTATTAACCAGACTAGAGATGCAGTAAAAGGGATCTCCGAGCAATTATCCGCCATCCCACTCATGACTTAGTAAGAGGTTGGCTCTAGATCAGGCAGAAAGGGCCGGTGTCTATAGAATGATAAGCCATTGTTGCACATTTATCCCTAACAACACCACACTGGATGGGAGAGTCACCAGAGCTCTTGCAGAATTAACTGCACTAAGTGAAGAATGAACTGAGAACTCAGAAGTTAGTACATTGTGGATAGGGTGGTTTGATGAAATGTTTGGTAAATGGAAAACCATAGCAGCCACCATCTTAGGGGCGGTCAGTGTTTGTATGGGTATTCTTGTATTATGTGGTTGTTGTCTTGTTCCCTGTGTCCGAGGATTGGTGAGTCAGGCGTTGGTGAAATGCAGTATCTCAACAATGATGAGAGATGGACCAACTCCGGACTCTGACCAGGGGAATGTGAAAAACGATCCTCCAAGCTTGGTGGATGACGAGGATTTTGACCCTGAAAGACCGCCATTGGATGAAATGTTTATTAGTTCTGACGTAATCTCTGAGATTAATCATGCTTGTAAAATACTTTTATCCTGAATGTGAAAACATTTAGTCAAAGGGGTGGATTGATAGATTAATTTGTATTTTAAGAATAATTACTAAAGGATTTCACCCCAAATACAGTATAAATGTGTGAACGGTGTTAGAGTTATAATGTAGTGGCAACCCACTAACAGAGGGAGGCGGGACTAAACATTCCAGGGTGAAGGGGACTGAGAATACTGGTTAAAAAAAATCCTCCTAAAGGTGGGCGGAGCAAAGTGCATTTGTGTGACAAGGGGTATAAAGCTGTATGTATGTTTTTTGGCGGCAGAGTTCTCCATGATTAAAAATACAGATCATTCTTGCTGGTTGTGGACCTTGAATCATTTATGATTAAAACCAGAGCCTTACAACCCCTGGTAATGATTCAAGCAAAAGGTTTGATTAGAGATAGAAATTCTCATGACACCCTGTCACGCAATAACAAGAATCACAAAAAGCTTGTCCAGTACTCAAGGTAGTTTAAAAACAAGCATTCAGAGGTGATTAAAAGGTTTGTTATGTAAACTATTGCTATATTTAACATCAATAATACAGCCACACCTGCCCTCTGGTCTACCACGCTGTATAGAGAGATTGAGAGAAAGAGAGACTGCATCGCAAATGGCATTGTATTCCCTATGTTGTGCACTACTTTTCAAAAGTAGTGCAATATAGGGAATGTGGTACCATTTGGGATGCAGACAGAGATACTGCCTTCTCCCACATTACCAGTCAATCCCAACCCTGTTGACACTGTGGGCTGTTTCCAGCCACTTCACGGTTGACAGGGGGAGCCATCGCCTTGACAGGGGTGACAGAATCCTCCCACAGTGTTGTCACACAGTCACCCATGAACTACCACCCAACACCACAGGAAAACAAACACACCTGTCTTCTTTAAACACAAACGCCTGTCTCCTCCAAGACAGCTCCCCTCAGAAATCTTACCTCAATTGTATGTACCATTCTGAAAACCGTGTTCCTTTTCTCTCCCTGTCGCTCTCTCGCTGCCTCACACTTCCTTCCCTCAGAGCAAGCAATAAAAGGAAGGCATCTTCTACTCCTTCCTAAACTAAACTCATATCCCCCTTTTTTTCTATTAGTAGCTCTCCAAGCCCAACTTTCATTCTTTTTCCTATTTATTTTCCCTCCATTACCCTTCAGAAAATGGATTGATGACGAACCGAAAAATCAGCTTCAAGGCAACATCAGGCTATAAAGACAAATGAGATTTTGTTCAAACAATTCCTCCTAACATGATATTAGATTACAGGAGGCAGAGGGAGCATACATATCTAATAGGAGAGTGAAATGATACAGCACACATGGCACCCTATTATAGGGCTTTGGTCAAAAGTAGCGCACTACATAAGAAATAGGATGCCATTTGGGACGTACACAAAGCGAGTAGGGAGCAGGTATCAAGCAGAGATAGCATGCAGGTCAGGTGAGATGTGATGAGGCCTGGGTGTTTTCAATAACGGTTAGCATGAGCATACAGAAAGGCGGGAGGAGGGAGGGAGGGAGGGATCATAAAATGGGGTTTCCAGGTAATAAACAGTTATTATGCCCTGAGGGACCGTGATGAGATTAAAGGTGTATTGTGGGATGTGCAGGGTGTGTTCAAAATGATACACTATGCCCTACAGTGCACTACTTTTGACAAGGGCAAATAGGACTTTGATTAAAAACAGTGCACCATGTGGGGAATAGGGTTCCATTTGAGATGCAAGTGCAGTTTCCCACCGAAAATGAAACCTCAATATGCTTCAATAAGCCCCCTTACCACCCTATAAGACACACACACACACATCGTTTCAATGACGTTGGATTGTTCTTATTCCATTGTGGAACCTTAATGCCAATCCAACAAAATTATTTGAGTATGGTCAACTCAAAATGTTGCTGTACATTACACTCAGTTCTGCTGAGTGGTAATTACTGAGTTATCAGTGATCTGTAATGACATCATACAGTATTTGTAGTAGTAAAGCCACCTGTACCAGCCTGGCTGGATGTTCAAGAGGACCAAGGCTGGATTGCTGGCAGACTGCAAACCCTTTTCACACTAATTAGCTGAGCTGAACCAATCCATCGTGAGCTGTACTGCGTTGGCCTGGTTATGGTTCCACTATAGTTGCTGGAACCATGCTGTGAAGGACAATGTGAAGAGAAGGATACAAGCAGGACAATGGGTGGGATACAGTGTATGGGGATTTGAGAATTAAGGCTATGTTACATGCAGAACTAAATGATCTTTAATAATAAATAATATTTTGAAATAATCTTGAAATAATCTTTATTTTCTTTCTTTCTCTCTGTCACTCTTTCTGGGAAGAATGACTGGCACATACTGGTACAAAGGAGTTTTCCCCAATAAAGCTTGGATTTGCATTTAGAGGAACACAGTGACATGTCGCTGAAGCACAATGTCTTAATTTCTTTGACTTTATCTCCCCCCTTGTCGTCCTCATTGTCGTCGGTTTGATTTAATTGATTTGCATTCCAGAAATGATGGATTATGGCAATGAATCTCAATATGGGATTTCTATACTTAATTAATAGCAGGATTAGCAGCCGGAGGTAAAACGATAAATGCATGTCTGGGTTTCAGTGTGTGAGTGTTTGCCTGTGGGAATAAAGTTGACAGTCGCCTGTGTGCAATAAAATAAAATACCATATGTTTCCCAATCATTTACATTAGCCTGTTTTTGGAATATTGTGGTTTAATGATTAAAACAACTTATTGCTGTTGATGGTCAAATGAAAACAATGGCATCTTAAACTCAATATAATTCAATGCTACATCTCTCTGTTCACTCTCTTCTCTCAGGTAATCAACAGTTCAGTTTATGCACCTTTAGAAATAAGCACCCTACTACCGTATTCCTCCTCAGTAAATATCCGATGTCACTCAACAACCAAAGTGCTTCATTACCTACAGTATTCAAACAGTTTCTGGTGATAGCATGTTCACTGTAAAACTGTGATGAGTAAATAGACTTGATGCATTTCTTTGATTTACAGCAAATAACAAAATCATGAATATGAATGAAATCTACCGTATTTTCCGCACTATAAGGCGCACCGGAGTATAAGCCGCAGCAGCTAAATTGAATGATATTGAATGATGTGTACATATATAAGCCGCACTGGACTATAAGCCGCAGGTGTTTTAATGTTGAATTACCATATGTAAGGGTTCGTGCACAGAGGGGATTGTCGGGAAAGAGACAAACTGTCTCGCTCTCGTAATGTCTGTCTGTCTTGCTCTCGTTCTGTCTCTCGTTCTGTCTCTCGTACCACTCTCGGTTCCACTTTTACTTTTGCGCGCTACCTGTCTCACTCTTTTCCGGCCTCCAGCTTTTCCTGCTGGAGCCCGCCGCTTAAAGGTGGGGGGCGCGGACCGGTCATAGAGCCCATAGAGTTAAAGTTGGTGGACTGTAACCTGTAAAATCCATAGATTTAGGAGGTCTTCTAGTGGCCGTTAGCTGTAAAAATCCATAGATTAGCCGCACCGTTATATAAGCTGCAGGGTCGAAAAATTGTAAAAAAGGTGTGGCTTATAGTCCGAAAATTACGGTACTCCAGACTCCATTTCCATGCAGAAAATATATGAAGACACTGATCGATTCATTTTTTTTCTCATGAGACCAATATTTCATTTTGGCAGGACTAAACGTTTGCTTTCCCTTGGCATGTCAAAAACAGACCTCATTCAATTCAATCACAAAAAACATATAAGGCCATTCCACAAAAGATAGGCCCAAAATAATTATGCAAAACATCCTTCCCCCAAATAATGTTTTCAATGGATGTCATTTCAGGAATATCCAAAACATCATAATTATATTTGGGCCAATATAAATAAATAAATAAATACATAATAAAAAATAACTATAATAAAAATAAAAATAAACACTTTCCTTCTCATTCACTCAAGGCCACACAAACAAACCTCTTCATTATTTCCACGTTATTCCTACCACTTCTTGTCCTGAATTTGTAACAGCAGCAATATGGTTTGGAAACCAAGTGATGTCACCTGTGATGTCATCTGCAGTGGATCACCAGTGACACTGACACATGCTGCTTAGTTTCACACTTAGTGTACAAACTTTCCAACACCACCCCCAAACTGTCCAACCCTACCCCCAAACTGTCCAACCCTACCCCAAAACTGTCCAACACCACCCCCAAACTGTCCAACCCTACCCCCAAACTGTCCAACCCTACCCCCAAACTGTCCAACCCTACCCCCAAACTGTCTAACCCTACCCCTAAACTGTCCAACCCTACCCCCAAACTGTCCAACCCTACCCCCAAACTGTCCAACCCCACCCCCAAACTGTCCAACCCTACCCCCAAACTTTCCAACACCACCCCCAAACTGTCCAACCCTACCCCCAAAATATATGAAGACACTGATCGATTCATATTTTTTCTCATGAGACCAATATTTCATTTTGGCAGGACTAAATGTTTGCTTTCCCTTGGCATGTCAAAAACAGACCTCATTCAATTCAATCACAAAAAAACATATAAGGCCATTCCACAAAAGATAGGCCCAAAATAATTATGCAAAACATCCTTCCCCCAAATAATGTTTTCAATGGATGTCATTTCAGGAATATCCAAAACATCATAATTATATTTGGGCCAATATAAATAAATAAATAAAAAATAAAAAATAACTATAATAAAAATAAACACTTTCCTTCTCATTCACTCAAGGCCACACAAACAAACCTCTTCATTATTTCCACGTAATTCCTACCACTTCTTGTCCTGAATTTGTAACAGCAGCAATATGGTTTGGAAACCAAGTGATGTCACCTGTGATGTCATCTGCAGTGGATCATCAGTGACACTGACACATGCTGCTTAGTTTCACACTTAGTGTACAAACTTTCCAACACCACCCCCAAACTGTCCAACCCCACCCCCAAACTGTCCAACCCTACCCCCAAACTTTCCAACACCACCCCCAAACTGTCCAACCCTACCCCCAAACTGTCCAACCCTACCCCCAAACTGTCCAACCCTACCCCCAAACTGTCCAACCCTACCCCCAAACTGTCTAACCCTACCCCCAAACTGTCTAACCCTACCCCCAAACTGTCCAACCCTACCCCTAAACTGTCCAACCCTACCCCCAAACTGTCTAACCCTACCCCCAAACTGTCCAACCCTACCCCCAAAATGTCTAACCCTACCCCTAAACTGTCCAACCCTACCCCCAAACTGTCCAACCCTACCCCCAAACTGTCCAACCCTACCCCCAAACTGTCCAACACCACCCCCAAACTGTCCAACCCCACCCCTAAACTGTCCAACCCCACCCCCAAACTGTCTAACCCTACCCCCAAACTGTCCAACCCTACCCCCAAACTTTCCAACACCACCCCCAAACTGTCCAACCCCACCCCTAAACTGTCCAACCCTACCCCCAAACTGTCTAACCCTACCCCTAAACTGTCCAACCCTACCCCCAAACTGTCTAACCCTACCCCTAAACTGTCCAACCCTACCCCCAAATTGTCCAACCCTACCCTCAAACTGTCCAACGCTACCTCCAAACTGTCCAACCCTACCCCCAATATGTCCAACCCTACCCCCAATCTGTCCAACCCTACCCCCAAACTGTCCAACACTACCCCCAAACTGTCCAACCCTACCCCCAAACTGTCCAATTTGTAAGTCGCTCTGGATAAGAGCGTCTGCTAAATGACGTAAATGTAAATGTAAATGTCCAACCCTACCCTCAAACTGCAACATAACCACAGATAGAAATGTTTGCAAAAACATGACATGTACACTTGGAGGAAACCACCACATGTTTCAACCAGTCACATAGAGTGTGTTTCATGCTTTGGTAAAAAAAAAACACACAAAAAACAGGTGGAAAAACTAAATGACAAAAAGAAAAGGGTGGACGTGAGAGGAGCTGCTATCTCTGCTATTCTCTCCAGATTAGAAGTGGTGCTCAGCTGCTCTCCCACTGTGTCACAGTGAATAATCGCTCCACCGCTCTCTCTCTGTCTCTGTCTCTGTCTATCAAATGTTCTCTTTCCCCCTCTGTCTAACACCGCTCTGTCTCTCCCCAGTCTCTCACTCTCTCCCGTCCCCCCAGACTATCACTCCACAGCTCTTTCTCTTCTCTCATCCTCTATCAGTCACACATCTCTCAATAGAGCAGATGATAGACTATATCCAGTGTGATGGGTCACATGTTAATCCATGGGCCCTTAGAGTCCCTTCGGCAGTCTACAGAATGATCACAACAGGGATGTATAGGCCCTCAGTCTTCAGCAGGCTCACCATAGACAGGGCATCACACGGCACCCATCACTGTCACAACGATAAAAGTAAATGGGTTCACTATGCCAGAAACAGTCGGTATATTTCAAATGGCACCCTATTCCCTATATAATTTATTTTATCCATTACTAGGCAAGTTAGTTAAGAACAAATTCTTATTTACAATGATGGCCTACACCGGCCAAACCCGGACGACGCTGGGCCAATTGTGCGCCGCCCTAAGGGACTCCCAATCACGGCCGGTTGTGATACAGCCTGGAATCGAACCAGGGGGTCTGTAATGACGCCTCAAGCATTGAGATGCAGTGCCTTAGACCACTGCGCCACTCGGGAGCCAATAGGGCCCATACGATATTAGGTGCCATTTGGGATGCAGACAGAGCATCTGTGTGCCTCCCTCTGTGGCATAAAGAGGCCCGTGTAGCTCAGTTGGTAGAGCACCGCACTTGCAACGGCAGGGTTGTGGGTTCGTTTCCCACGGGGGGCCAGTATTAAAATGTATGCACTCACTAACTGTAAGTCGCTCTGGATAAGAGTGTCTGCTAAATGACGTAAATGTAAATAAAGAAAACATTTTAATGGAAACGGGTAAATATTTAAAGAAGCGCTCTGCCACAAACCACCCCGTGACCCGCTGCTGCATTTTATCATCAATTTCAATTTCATTTGATATTCTAAAATATACTCTGTGGAATTAAACTAAATGATCCTTCTGGCATATTTTCCACATCTTACTCAATTAATTTCCGTAAGTATTCCACAAACTAACTTTTCAATATTGCCTGTGAGTTTATTGAACATCAATATAGTGGAGAGAGAGTCAGAGTCTACAAGGCTTATTGGGCCTCACAGCCACGCTAGGAAAGGTCATACCAATACCCAGTAACTCAATGAATTAAATAAAGTTGCAAATGTCACTTCCTCGAGTAAACATCGCTGATAGCTCAGTTTGAGGAGAAGGATGACGTGTCTGGGGTGTGTGTGTGTGTGTGTTAGTGTGTCTGTGTGGGATAGCTCAGTATGGGCAGAAGAGGGAGGACGTGTCTTGGGTTTTAGATGGAAACGGACAGGCAACAAGTATCCCATCTATCCTCTACCCTTACGACTTGCTCTCACCCAGTAACAGTCAATCGCCCAGTAACAGTCTCTCACCCAGTAACAGTCTCTGGCCTAGTAACAGTCTCTCACCCAGTAACAGTCTCTGGCCTAGTAACAGTATCTGGCCTGGTAACAGTCCATGGCCTGGTAACAGTCTCTGGCCTGGTAACAGTATCTGGCCTAGAAACAGTCTATGGCCTGGTAACAGTCTCTGGCCTGGTAACAGTCTCTAGCCTAGTAACAGTCAATGACCTGGTAACAGTCTCTGGCCTAGTAACAGTCTCTGGCCTGGTAACAGTCTCTGGCCTAGTAACAGTCTCTGGCCTGGTAACAGTCTATGGCCTGGTAACAGTCGATGGCCTGGTAACAGTCAATGACCTGGTAACAGTCAATGGCCTAGTAACAGTCAATGGCCTAGTAACAGTCAATGGCCTAGTAACAGTCAATAGCCTAGTAACAGTCTCTCGCCTAGTAACAGTCTCTGGCCTGGTAACAGTCTATGGCCTAGTAACAGTCTCTGGCCTGGTAACAGTCTATGGCCTGGTAACAGTCTATGGCCTGGTAACAGTCAATGACCTGGTAACAGTCAATGGCCTAGTAACAGTCAATGGCCTAGTAACAGTCAATGGCCTAGTAACAGTCAATGGCCTAGTAACAGTCTCTCGCCTAGTAACAGTCTCTGGCCTGGTAACAGTCTCTGGCCTAGTCACAGTCTCTGGCCTAGTAACAGTCTCTCGCCTAGTAACAGTCTCTGGCCTAGTAACAGTCTCTGGCCTGGTAACAGTCTCTGTCCTGGTAACATTCTCTGGCCTGGTAACAGTCTCTGTCCTGGTAACAGTCAATGGCCTAGTAACAGTCTCTGTCCTGGTAACAGTCAATGGCCTAGTAACAGTCTCTCGCCTAGTAACAGTCTCTCGCCTAGTAACAGTCTCTCGCCTATGTGACATTTTAGAACTGCATTTACAGATCAAATATAGTAGGTTATTGTATATTATTGTACCAGAGTACATCAACTGTCTAGGGGCTGGACTGAGAACTACTATATTCTCCATTGGATATGCTTTTTAGTTCAGGATTGTTTTATCTATGTCCAGGAAACCTGCCCTAGGAGTCTACGATTTAGTGTCTAATGTTCCCATCCTGTTTGAGCCCTCCCTAGCCTCTGTGGTCAACTACACACACACAGCCGCACGCACAGCCACACACACAAACACACACACACGCACACGCACACGCACACGCACACGCACACACACACACACACACACACACACACACACACACACACACACACACACACACACACACACACACACACACACACACACACACATACACTCTATGGTCCGGTGGAGGACCCCTTTCTAGCCTCAGCGGCCAATGAGCTTCAAAATGAACCTGTCTACTGCTCCATATGGTCAGGCTGATACATATTAGCATTCAGACCTTGCCTTGTTTAACCGAAACACACTGGCAAAACCACAAGCAGGCAAGCACACACACAAATTCACACACATGCGCACGCACACACACACACACACACACACACACACACACACACACACACACACAGCATTTAGTAATGAGTAACACCTCCACTGAGAGTAGTCAGACACTGCTAACGAGAAGGGGAATACTTGGCTGGCCGGGGAGAGGAGGAGGAGGGGGTGGAGGAGGAGGAGGGGTGGACAACTCCATGTGGTCCGTGTCACCAAAACACCTGGATATTGGCTGCCCGGTTCCATTACACAAATATGTTCTGGACTGAAACAACTACAACCTGGCCGGAACCCACCACTGAGTAAGGCTGCATCCCAAATGGCATCCAATCACCTTTATAGTGCACTACTTTCACCTGATTCCTATGGGCTTTGGTCAAAGGTAGTTCACCATATATGGGAATAGGGAGCCATTTGGAATGAATCCTGAATGGTTTATCTAAGCACATGCACTACAGTAAAAAAATAAATAATGCAATTCATATAGAATTGCCACAACCACACACCGCTGCAATTTCCCTGCTTTGGGAAATTGAAGATGTAGTTTATTTTCTTTCCAGTATACAACCACATATCTGTTACCAGAAAGACACCAGAGAGAGCAGATTGATTTCCCAGAGAACAAGATCACAAATAAAATGTAAGGTGAGCATTTTGTAAAATTTTGTACCATAACAATGGCAGAAGATATAAAACATCATTTTACAGAGATGGTTGCCAAGAAGAAGATATTTGCCTATTTACAGACAGGTGAGTGGTTGAGTCTGAGTTCTCTCTCAGTTCAGCATCTAAAGGGCCACAGCAGTGTGTGTGAGTGTGTGAGTACACATGTGTGCGTGCATGCTTGTATGACTGCATGTGTGAGTGTGTGTCTCCTGTTGATAGCTAGTGTGTCTCCTGTTGATAGCTACTGTATAAGGACTTTGTGTAGAGAGCAGGACCAGGAAGGAGTGTAAGGACGAGAGGGTGTGAAAGGGGGATGTCAAAGAGACTACTCCAGTCCAGTTATCTAATAGGCTGTCATGTCAGGGGATGAAAGAAGAGGTAATGGTCTATTTAGGGCACAGCAGGAGTAAGTGTTCTGAGAGTAGACTCCCCCTGGGGCTTTACAGACCCTGCACATGCACGCGCACACACACACACACACACACACACACACACACACACACACACACACACACACACACACACACACACACACACACACACACACACACACACACACACACACACACACACACACACACACACACACACACACACACACACACACACACACACACACACACACACACATACACACACACACACACACACACACACACAAACACACTGCCAGGGCTCAGGTCACCATGGATACAGGTAAATGCTTCTTCCCAGCCTCCCAGTCAGAGTCAGGCTCTATACAGCACACCGATAAGGTACACGGCCCCTTGGGTGGAGGTGTGTGTGTGTGTGTGTGTGTGTCCCACATGTCTCTGGGTCTGTTAGCCACGCGCTGGGGCTAATCTAATCCTAGCCTAGACCACATCCGGCCAGGTCATAGAAGAGAGGAGGAGATCATGACACACACACACACACACACACAGGTCACAGATGAGGAGAGGAGATCACGACACAACTCATTACCCACAATCCTCTTAACTTTGCCATCTATCCTTGACTGGCCACGCTGTGCTGGCTGCTGACACCGGGTTAAAGGTAAAGCCTTTACTGTGAGCAGTGTATAAAATGTGACGGGTCAGAACTCAGAGCTCTCAGCTGATCCTGACAGGAATTTAGAGGTGGTTTAAACAGGAGTTTATCAACATAGAGCTCGATGTGGATTACTGACAATGAATGGGAGTCTTACCGGAGATATGTTCCTGCTTTCTGGGAATTACTGGGGTTAGGGTGAGGAGGGAATGTTGATACCTGCATTTGCATTGATTGATTGGATGTTAGATGGTATTGAAGACTAAGCTTATTGCATGACTGTTGGGAAGGTCAGTTTGCCAGACCTGGTTAAATATGGAGCCATTGTAATAGATCAAGACAATAGTCCCAAAAGTAAAAAACTCCAAGCTAAATCAAGTATGAAGATTGGAAAGTGTTTGACATCATGTACTTGACCCAGGTCTGATCAGTGATAAGGAAGGTAATACAGTTAACAGTCAGGTAGGATATGTGTATGCCTGACATCTCAAATACTTGAAGTATAACCAGGTTGAAACCCATGGAGTTCACCATTTTTTAAAGTAGTTGACCCAGGTCTGAGGAGTAGCAAGGTGAAGCAGAACCATTAGCAGGGTGGTGGGATAGCAGGTGGCATGTCTGTGTGTGTGAGTACAGATGTGTTCCCAGGTAAATGATGCCTGACCGCTCCCTGACCCAGTGGTCTGACTGCCCTGGAGGCTGGCTGTGGCCGTTGCTAGTCTGACCGCAGCACACACTAACCCAGCTCTCACTGAAACATATACACCAACCCAGCTCTCACTGAAACACATACACACACACACCAACCCAGCTCTCACTGAAACACAAACACACACACACACCAACCCAGCTCTCACTGAAACACATACACACACCAACCCAGCTCTCACTGAAACACAAACACACACACACACCAACCCAGCTCTCACTGAAACACACACACACACTAACCAAGCTCTCACTGAAACACACACACACACACACTAACCCAGCTCTCACTGAAACACACACACACACACACACTAACCCAGCTTCACTGAAACACATACACACACACTAACCCAGCTCTCACTGAAACACATACACACACACTAACTCAGCTCTCACTGAAACACATACACACACACACCAACCCAGCTCTCACTGAAACACAAACACACAACAACCCTGCTCTCACTGAAACACATACACACACCAACCCAGCTCTCACTGAAACACATACACACACACACACCAACCCAGCTCTCACTGAAACACATACACACATACACACTAACCCAGCTCTCACTGAAACACATACACATACATACACACACAAACACACACACCAACCCAGCTCTCACTGAAACACATACACACTAACCCAGCTCTCAATGAAACACATACACACACACACACACACACACACACACACACACACACACACACACACACACACACACACACACACACACACACACACACACACACACACACTACACACACACACACACACACACACACACACACACCAACCCAGCTCTCACTGAAACACACACACACACTAACCAAGCTCTCACTGAAACACACACACACACACACTAACCCAGCTCTCACTGAAACACACACACACACACACACTAACCCAGCTTCACTGAAACACATACACACATACACACTAACCCAGCTCTCACTGAAACACATACACACACACTAACCCAGCTCTCACTAAAACACATACACACACACAAACACACTAACCCAGCTCTCACTGAAACACATACACACTAACCCAGCTCTCACTGAAACACACACACACACACACACACACACACACACACACACACACACACCAACCCAGCTCTCACTGAACCACATACACACTAACCCAGCTCTCACTGAAACACATTCACACACACCAACCCAGCTCTCACTGTAACACATACACACTAACCCAGCTCTCACTGAAACACACACACACACACACACACACACACACACACACACACCAACCCAGCTCTCATTGAACCACATACACACTAACCCAGCTTTCACTGAACCACATACACACTAACCCAGCTCTCACCGAAACACTTACACACTAACCCAGCTCTCACTGAAACACATACACACATACACACTAACCCAGCTCTCACTGAAACACATACACACATACACACTAACCCAGCTCTCACTGAAACACACACACACACTAATCCAGCTCTCACTGAAACACTTACACACTAACCCAGCTCTCACTGAAACACACACACACACCAACCCAGCTATCACTGAAACACATACAAACACACACTAACCCAGCTCTCACAAAGCATATACAATAGTGTGTACACACAAACACACATTTACAGAACAAAACATGACCCTGCAATGTACACTATGGAGACATAGCAGAATTACACTAGTACCTATATTCTATACTCTTATCTATTGCATATCCCATGACCTTGCTAGTGTGTGTTACCTGTGGAAGTTCCACTACAGGGGGATGTCTGAGGCAAAGTAAAGGATTATATCATACTGTATGACTTTTAAATGCTGCCATCATCCCAGCCCCAGGGGTGGCTTTAGACTGTCGCACAATGCAGGGGAAGCTTTAGATGGTCGCGCAGCACGGACCACATGGAGTGCTGAGATATCGCAGGCAGTTTTTAAAGTCCTGCCAGGTAGAGATATGTCTGAGGCAATGTTCCCTATAAGGTGCGCGCGTGCACTGCCGCACACCTCCTCCAGGAGGCCACGCAGAAGAAATGCCAGGCCGCGCGGAGATGCAAGAGATTGAACTTCACTGAGTTCGCCCCATTAATTTACACTATATAGATTTTTTTTTAAATTATGTGATCGAATCAACATTATATCAGCCCCTTTTCAATGCAACAAAACAAAACAAATCTAACTTTGCAAGATTGAGTCTGTGATTTTGTTGTAGGCAGAGCCAGAGCGCAGCCGAGCAGAATTATATTGGTGTGTGTAGCCCAACCCACCCGCGAGTGAATACGCTTTTCAGATCAGTTCAGATCAGAGCGCAGAGCCGCGCGTGTGAACATTTGTTGATATTATTTGCTAGTTAGCGAGTTATTAGCCCAGTTATAGATACAGTAAAGGGGCAGTGTTGTATTTTGAGACATGCTTGAAATAAGGGGTAGCCTACATTGTCTAATTATCTGTACAGTAATAATAATGAATTTTATTTTGTAAAGTGGTTTATTGCATCATACAACACAATACAACACGATTCACAGTCCCCTATTTGGCCCATGGTGTTACAGACCAAGTATAAAATCTGTAATTAATGTCAAGCCCTTCATAATGTAAAAATGTTTTTTTAAAGTCTCATGCAATGTAGGCCTGCACTGAACACCACATATAGGCTACTGTAGGCTATATCATAGAAATAAAAAGCTATTTCCATGTGAAAATGTTTTGGGATTTGCTCCATTGGTTTTGTTGGTAGGCCTACATTATGCTCAAATAGCCACAATAGCCAATTGGCTACTGTATAAAACTGTAAGGGTACAGCCTCAGTGTTCACTGTAAACGCACGCCAGAAGTTGCACAAAATTCTCACAACGTTCAAGTTTCCGCTCACAAGACCAAAACTTTGCTCAGTGCCCCAAGAAATTAGAGGAAATATTGGTCTGAGGTGTAGCTTCTTTCAGGCAAAGCTATTGCGTGTGTGTGAGAGTGTGTGCATGTGCATGTGTGTGTGTGTGTGTGTTGCATCCTGGACACTCTGCTAAGCTCACAGAGCTGGCACAAGTCCCAAAGCTGAACATGCACCATTCCCAGAGTCTGGTGACAGGATGGCAATATCATAAAAGCTATTCACATTGTTAAATTATGCTAATTGTGTAAGCAAACTGATATTATGATGTGGTGTTGTACACATTTATTTCCTCCTTTTTCTCCTTCCTTTAGCTTTTTCTTTCTCTCCCATTCCCTCTTTATTCTCTCTCTCTCTCTTGCCCTCTCTCTCTGTCTCCAGCCCAGGTGTGACTGAAAGTGTTTCTGATGGTTTTCACACCACATTTACCAACGCCCGGGCACCTGCCATCAATACCAGCGTCAGGCTGGTCAAAGTGTCACGCCGTATCCTTCATGCTTGGAGTCCGCAGCGTCGTCCCGCGTCCACTCTGTGTGGCCCTCACCATGAATCTTAATCTCTTACCCAAATAGTTGTCATCAATTATAGTCCCACTCCTCCCCAGCCTCCATTTTTCCATATAAAAAAGCCTTTTTTCCCTACCTGCTTGTAGTTGCAGTGTTTGTGTGTGGATGGGATTGTGGAATTGCCTTGACCGGGGGAAATGACTTCTCAGCAGACTGTATGGAGGGAGTCTATACAGCAGTGCAGTACCGCATGTGGAGGGCACACTGTGTGTATATGTGTGTGTGTGTGTGTGTGTGTGTGTGTGTGTGTGTGTGTGTGTGTGTGTGTGTGTGTGTGTGTGTGTGTGTGTGTGTGTGTGTGTGTGTGTGTGTGTGTGTGTGTGTGTGTGTGTGTGTGTGTGTGTATAATGTGTGTGGCTCGTCCCAGTCCATTTCCAGCCCCTTGCTTCTCTTTGCAGTAAAAATGATGTTTGCCCAACAGGAGAAGAATTAAAGCAGTGTATGGTGAGATAGGTTAAGAGTGTTGGGCCAGTTAATGAAAGGTCGCTGGTTCGAATCCCCGAGCCGACTAGGTGAAAAATCTGTTGATGTGCCCTTTAGCAATGCACTTAACTCTAATTGTGCCTATAAGTAACCCTGGATAAGAGCGTCTGCTAAATGACTAAAATGTAAAATGTAAATAAGAGTGTCCGCTAAATGACATAAATGTCAATCCACAGCACAATGCTGAGAAGAATGCCTGCATCCCAAATGGCACCCTATTTAGTGCACTAATTTTGACCAGGGCCCAGAGGGACTGTACAGCCTTATATATAGTGAATATGGTGCCATTTGGGATTGCAGCCAAAGAAAACAGTGCATGATAAGCTCCACAACACAGCACCATGCTGAGAGGAGAGCAACAGCACTCCAAGGGTTAAATGCACAATGGTCTCTCTCTCTCTCTCTCTCTCTCTCTCTCTCTCTCTCTCTCTCTCTCTCTCTCTCTCTCTCTCTCTCTCTCTCTCTCTCTCTCTCAAAGCTGGGAATCAGTAAGTGAGAAATGGTAGCAGGAAGCCATTTTGTACTGTCTATTTAACGGAGATAAGAACATACTGGAAGCTCACTCGACAGCAAGCTTGAAATGTCGCCAATGGTGCAATTGAAAATGCTCCTTTTCAGTGGCACAACTAGATAGTACACTGTCAAGCAGGGAGGGCGGTCACACGTGTTGGCAAGGCAGAGGGACCTGGGTTCAAGCTGTGGTACAGACAGTTTACCCTGAGTTGTATTCAGAGAGGGAGGAAGCTGATACTGCGAAGCTAGCATACAAACATTGGTTTCATCTACATTGAGAACTTAGTGATACAGAAAATCTGAAGATTGCATGATTAGTAACAATGCACTGCATGCATACTGTGCACTTAGTGTATTGTAAATCGCGCTGGATGAATAAAATCTGCTAAGTGGCATATTATTAGGATTATAATAAAGATGTCTGCTTTACAAGAAAGGTAACAGCCCAATAATAATATTTGCCTGTCAACATCTGGTAGGCAACCAGCCCTAGACTCATCTACCCCTATCAACATGTCAGGTTGGAGTAATTTAACATGACTTGCCATCCTCCACATTCAGCACATCACATCACATCACCGTCACACGTAACATGCATGTTCCCTGCTAGAGCAATGCACTATGCTAATTTATTCCATTAAAGCATCAGAGGCGAGCGGAGAAGCAGCAACACCTGAACAACACTAGTGTTTATTACATGTGGGCGAGAGCGTGGGGGGTGGGGGGGGGGGGGTGGGCATACATCCCTGTTATATGAGAGCCAGGCCTGCTCCTGCTCCTTCTGACACACACACACACACAAACACACACACACACCTCTTCATAATGAAAGCCTGATTGCTTCCTTGTCCCCCTCATCTCATCTCTTCCATGAAGAGCGTCTGAGAGAAAGACAGTGGCAATAAAGGAGGGTGACAGCACGCTGCTTGGCCAGATCTATTTTATCACAGCTAAACACGCCCGGGACTTGTTGAATTGATTCTACTCTAACTTGTATCCCTCCACACTCCTCTCATTTAATTTGCAACGGCAGGAGGCTTAACCCGTACATCACTGCTCCGATCGATTATCATTTTAATGCTGAGCAGAAT
>NW_028158632.1:65000-82325 GCF_964263955.1 Coregonus lavaretus | reverse complement strand
TTAACATAGCATCTCTGATTCAGGCAACATAGCATCTCTGATTCAGGCAACATTACATTTAACATAGCATCTCTGATTCAACATTACATTTAACATAGCATCTCTGATTCAGGCAACATTACATTTAACATAGCATCTCTGATTCAACATTACATTTAACATAGCATCTCTGATTCAGGCAACATAGCATCTCTGATTCAGGCAACATTACATTTAACATAGCATCTCTGATTCAGGCAACATTACATTTAACATACAGTGCCTTGCAAAAGTATTCAACCCCCTTATTTGGATTTTATGTAATCGACATACACAAAATAGTCCAAATTGGTGAAGTGAAATGAAAAAAAATAACTTGTTTCAAACAAATAAATAATGGAAAAGTGGTGGGTGTATTCACCCCCTTTGCTATGAAGCCCCTAAATAAGATCTGGTGCAACCAATTACCTTCAGAAGTCACATAATTAGTTAAATAAAGTCCACCTGTGTGCAATCTAAGTGTTACATGATCTGTCACATGATCTCAGTATATATACACCTGTTCTGAAAGGCCCCAGAGTCTGCAACACCACTAAGCAAGGGGCACCACCAAGCAAGCGGCACCATGAAGACCAAGGAGCTCTCCAAACAGGTCAGGGACAAAGTTGTGGAGAAGTACAGATCAGGGTTATAGAAAAATATCAGAAACTTTGAACATCCCACGGAGCACCATTAAATCCACTATTAAAAATGGAAAGAATATGGCACCACAACAAACCTGCCAAGAGAGGGCCGCCCACCAAAACTCACGGACCAGGTAAGGAGGGCATTAATCAGAGAGGCAACAAAGAGACCAGAGATAACCCTGAAGGAGCTGCAAAGCTCCACAGCAGAGATTGGAGTATCTGTCCCTATGACCACTTTAAGCCGTACACTCCACAGAGCTGAGCTTTACGGAAGAGTGGCCAGAAAAAAGCCATTGCTTAAAGAAAAAAATAACCAAACACGTTTGGTGTTCGCAAAAAAGGCATGTCGCAAAAAAGGCATGTGGGAGACTCCCCAAACATATGGAAGAAGGTACTCTGGTCAGATGAGACAAAAATTGAGCTTTTTGGCCATCAAGGAAAACGCCATGTCTGGCGCAAACCCAACACCTCTCATCACCCCGAGAACACCATCCCCACAGTGAAGCATGGTGGTGGCAGCATCATGCGGTGGGGATGTTTTTAATCGGCAGCGACTGGGAAACTGGTCAGGATTGAAGGAATGATGGATGGCGCTAAATACAGGGAAATTCTTGAGGGAAACCTGTTTCAGTCTTCCAGATATTTGAGACTGGGACGGAGGTTCACCTTCCAGCAGGACAATGACCCTAAGCATACTGCTAAAGCAACACTCGAGTGGTTTAAGGAGAAACATTTAAATGTCTTGGAATGGCCTAGTCAAAGCCCAGACCTCAATCCAATTGTGAATCTGTGGTATGACTTAAGGATTGCTGTACACCAGCAGAACCCATCCAACTGGAGCAGTTTTGCCTTGAAGAATGAGCAAAAAATAAGCAAACACGTTTGGTGTTCGCCAAAAAGCATTTGGGAGACTCCCCAAACATATTGCATTGATGGCTCGATTTTATACACCTGTCAGCAACGGGAGTGGCTGAAATTGCCGAATCCACAAATCTGAAGGGGTGTCCACATAGTTTTATATATACACTGCATTTGGAAAGTATTCAGACCCCTGGACTTTTTCCACATTTTGTTAAGTTACAGCCTTATTCTAAAATGGATTAAATCATTTTTTCCCCTCATCAATCTACACACAATACCCCATAATGACAAAGCAAAAATAGGGTTTTTAGACATGTTTGCACAATTATTAAAAATAAACTGAAATATCACATTTACATAAGTATTCAGACCCTTTACTCAGTACTTTGTTGAAGCACCTTTGGTAGCGATTACAGCCTTGAGTCTTCTTGGGTATGACGCTACAAGCTTGGCACACCTGTATTTGGGGAGTTTCTCCCATTCTTCTCTGCAGATCCTCTCAAGCTCTGTCAGGTTGGATGGGGAGCGTCGCTGCACAGCTATTTTCAGGTCTCTCCAGAGATGTTCGATCGGGTTCAAGTCCGGGCTCTGGCTGGGCCACTCAAGGACATTCAGGGACTTGTCCCGAAGCCACTCCTGCCTTGTCTTGGCTGTGTGCTTAGGTTTGTTGTCCTGTTGGAAGGTGAACCTTTGCCCCAGTCTGAGGTCCTGAGCACTCTGGAGCAGGTTTTCATCAAGGATCTCTCTGGACTTTGCTCCGTTCATCTTTGCCTCGATCCTGACTAGTCTCCCAGACCCTGCCGCTGAAAAACATCCCCACAGCATGATGCTGCCACCACCATGCTTCATCGTAGGGATGGTGCCAGGTTTCCTCCAGACATGACGCTTGGCATTCAGGCCAAATAGTGCAATCTTGGTTTCATCAGACCTGAGAATCTTGTTTCTCATGGTCTGAGAGTCTTTAGGTGCCTTTTGGCAAACTCCAAGCGGACTGTCATGTGCCTTTTACTGAGGAGTGGCTTCCGTCTGGCCACTCTACCATAAAGGTCTGATTGGTGGAGTGTTGCAGTGATGGTTGTCCTTCTGGAAGGTTCTCCCATCTCCACAGAGGAACTCTGGAGCTCCGTCAGAGTGACCATCGGGTTCTTGGTCACCTCCCTGACCAAGGCCCTTCTCCCCCGATTGCTCAGTTTGGCCGGACGGCCAGCTCTAGGAAGAGTCTTGGTGGTTCCAAACTTCTTCCATTTAAGAATGATGGAGGCCACTGTGTTCTTGGGGACCTTCAATGCTGCAGAAATTTTTTGGACCCTTCCCCAGATCTGTGCCTCGACACAATCCTGTCTCTGAGCTCTACGGACAATTCCTTCGACCTCATGGCTCTGACATGCACTGTCAACTGTGCGACCTTATATAGACAGGTGTGTGCCTTTCCAAATCATGTCCAATCAATTGAATTTACAACAAGTGGACTCCAATTAAGTTGTAGAAACATCTCAAGGATGATCAATGGAAACAGGATGCACCTGAGCTCAATTTCGAGTGTCATAGCAAAGGGTCTGAATACTTATGTAAATAAGGTATTTCTGTTTTTTACATTTAATACATTTGCAAAAATTTCTAAGTTTCTAAAAACCTGTTAACGCTTTGTCATTATGGGGTATTGTGTGTAGATTGATGAGGATTTGTATGTATTTAATCCATTTTAGAATAAGGCTGTAACGTAACAAAATGTGGAAAAAGTGAAGGGGTCTGAATACTTTCCGAAGGCACTACATTTAAATAATTAGCTTTTTATTGTTATTTTACTGGACTGATGGTGCCTGGATCTGACGGTCCGTCTCAGCGGGCTGATGGTGCCTGGATCTGACGGTCCGTCTCAGCGGGCTGATGGTGCCTGGATCTGACGGTCCGTCTCAGCGGGCTGATGGTGCCTGGATCTGACGGTCCGTCTCAGCGGGCTGATGGTGCCTGGATCTGACGGTCCGTCTCAGCGGGCTGATGGTGCATGGATCTGACGGTCCGTCTCAGCAGGCTGATGGTGCCTGGATCTGACGGTCCGTCTCAGCGGGCTGATGGTGCCTGGATCTGACGGTCCGTCTCAGCGGGCTGATGGTGCCTGGATCTGACGGTCCGTCTCAGCGGGCTGATGGTGCCTGGATCTGACGGTCCGTCTCAGCGGGCTGATGGTGCCTGGATCTGACGGTCCGTCTCAGCGGGCTGATGGTGCCTGGATCTGACGGTCCGTCTCAGCGGGCTGATGGTGCCTGGATCTGACGGTCCGTCTCAGCGGGCTGATGGTGCCTGGATCTGACGGTCCGTCTCAGCGGAGGGAGAGAGCAGCAGACTGAGGCTCCCTTTCCTCCACTGACACTGACCACAGAGGGACACCGTCTTCCAGATGATGGCGAAACTCAAGTCGCTCCGCGTTATTTCTGCCTCTTGTTGTTACTCTTATGAGAAAAGTGAAATATTCCTCGATATTAAAAAAAGACCAAAGCCACTAATAGTAACGCAGGGATATCTGGCCTAGAGCCGATCCACTGTCCTCCTCATTCATTACTGCTGCACTGCTTGTTGTAATGCAGGGATATCTGGCCTAGAGCCGATCCACTGTCCTCCTCATTCATTACTGCTGCACTGCTTGTTGTAATGCAGGGATATCTGGCCTAGAGCCGATCCACTGGCCTCCTCATTCATTACTGCTGCACTGCTTGTTGTAATGCAGGGATATCTGGCCTAGAGCCGATCCACTGGCCTCCTCATTCATTACTGCTGCACTGCTTGTTGTAATGCAGGGATATCTGGCCTAGAGCCGATCCACTGGCCTCCTCATTCATTACTGCTGCACTGCTTGTTGTAATGCAGGGATATCTGGCCTAGAGCCGATCCACTGGCCTCCTCATTCATTACTGCTGCACTGCTTGTTGTAATGCAGGGATATCTGGCCTAGAGCCGATCCACTGTCCTCCTCATTCATTACTGCTGCACTGCTTGTTGTAATGCAGGGATATCTGGCCTAGAGCCGATCCACTGGCCTCCTCATTCATTACTGCTGCACTGCTTGTTGTAATGCAGGGATATCTGGCCTAGAGCCGATCCACTGGCCTCCTCATTCATTACTGCTGCACTGCTTGTTGTAATGCAGGGATATCTGGCCTAGAGCCGATCCACTGTCCTCCTCATTCATTACTGCTTGTTGTAATGCAGGGATATCTGGCCTAGAGCCGATCCACTGTCCTCCTCATTCATTACTGCTGCACTGCTTGTTGTAATGCAGGGATATCTGGCCTAGAGCCGATCCACTGGCCTCCTCATTCATTACTGCTGCACTGCTTGTTGTAATGCAGGGATATCTGGCCTAGAGCCGATCCACTGTCCTCCTCATTCATTACTGCTTGTTGTAGCGCTTATGTTTTATAAATTTTGGAATAAAAAGTGTTGACAGTGCTGTGTAAGAACTTATACATGAAGTCACTCATAAAAACAGCATCTCTTTACTGTATTCATTTTTTTTATTTAACCTTTATTTAACTAGGCAAGTCAGTTAGGAACAAATTATTATTTACAATGACGGCCTACACCGGACCAAACCCCGGACGACGCTGGGCCAATTGTGCGCCGCCCTATGGGGACTCCCAATCACGGCCGGTTGTGATACAGCCTGGAACCGAACCAGGGGGTCTGTAGTGACGCCTCAAGCACTGAGATGCAGTGCCTTAGACCGCTGCGCCACTCAGTCTCTTTCTAGTCATGGTTTTAAATGTTTTGAAATCTCACAGTATCAAATAAAATATGGCAGTCCCCGGGGGAGATGCACGGCAGTCCCGGGGGAGATGCACGGCAGTCCCGGGGGAGATGCACGGCAGTCCCCGGGGGAGATGCACGGCAGTCCAGGGGGAGATGCACGGCAGTCCCGGGGGGAGATGCACGGCAGTCCCGGGGGAGATGCACGGCAGTCCCGGGGGAGATGCACGGCAGTCCCGGGGGAGATGCACGGCAGTCCCGGGGGAGATGCACGGCAGTCCCGGGGGAGATGCACGGCAGTCCAGGGGGAGATGCACGGCAGTCCCGGGGCTACTGCGTGCAGCTTAGAGTGAACATTGTTCATATGTATGTATAGGCTATGTACAGTGGGGGAAAAAAGTATTTAGTCAGCCACCAATTGTGCAAGTTCTCCCACTTAAAAAGATGAGAGAGGCCTGTAATTTTCATCATAGGTACACGTCAACTATGACAGACAAAATGAGATTTTTTTTTTCTCCAGTAAATCACATTGTAGGATTTTTAATAAATTTATTTGCAAATTATGGTGGAAAATAAGTATTTGGTCAATAACAAAAGTTTCTCAATACTTTGTTATATACCCTTTGTTGGCAATGACACAGGTCAAACGTTTTCTGTAAGTCTTCACAAGGTTTTCACACAGACTTTCAACTCCCTCCAAAGATTTTCTATGGGGTTGAGATCTGGAGACTGGCTAGGCCACTCCAGGACCTTGAAATGCTTCTTACGAAGCCACTCCTTATACATATGTATGTATAGGCTGTGTATCTGGGCTGTGTATGTATAGGCTGTGTATCTGATTCTCTATGGGGTTGAGATCTGGAGACTGGCTAGGCCACTCCAGGACCTTGAAATGCTTCTTACGAAGCCACTCCTTATACATATGTATGTATAGGCTGTGTATCTGGGCTGTGTATGTATAGGCTGTGTATCTGATTCTCTATGGGTTTGAGATCTGGAGACTGGCTAGGCCACTCCAGGACCTTGAAATGCTTCTTACGAAGCCACTCCTTATACATATGTATGTATAGGCTGTGTATCTGATTTTCTATGGGGTTGAGATCTGGAGACTGGCTAGGCCACTCCAGGACCTTGAAATGCTTCTTACGAAGCCACTCCTTATACATATGTATTTATAGGCTGTGTATCTGATTTTCTATGGGGTTGAGATCTGGAGACTGGCTAGGCCACTCCAGGACCTTGAAATGCTTCTTACGAAGCCACTCCTTATACATATGTATGTATAGGCTGTGTATCTGATTTTCTATGGGGTTGAGATCTGGAGACTGGCTAGGCCACTCCAGGACCTTGAAATGCTTCTTACGAAGCCACTCCTTATACATATGTATGTATAGGCTGTGTATCTGATTTTCTATGGGGTTGAGATCTGGAGACTGGCTAGGCCACTCCAGGACCTTGAAATGCTTCTTACGAAGCCACTCCTTATACATATGTATGTATAGGCTGTGTATCTGATTCTCTATGGGGTTGAGATCTGGAGACTGGCTAGGCCACTCCAGGACCTTGAAATGCTTCTTACGAAGCCACTCCTTATACATATGTATGTATAGGCTGTGTATCTGGGCTGTGTATGTATAGGCTGTGTATCTGGGCTGTGTGTGTATAGGCTGTGTATGTATAGGCTGTGTATGTATAGGCTGTGTATGTATAGGCTGTGTATCTGGGCTGTGTGTGTATAGGCTGTGTGTGTATAGGCTGTGTGTGTATAGGCTGTGTATGTATAGGCTGTGTATGTATAGGCTGTGTATGTATAGGCTGTGTATGTATAGGCTGTGTGTGTATAGGCTGTGTGTGTATAGGCTGTGTGTGTATAGGCTGTGTATGTATAGGCTGTGTATGTATAGGCTGTGTGTGTATAGGCTGTGTGTGTATAGGCTGTGTATCTGGGTGTTTAACCGTAAACTGTCTCTGTCACTAGGTGAGGTGTGTGTGGAGGTTGCCATGGGGACAGCGGTTGGCAACAGTGACGTGTGGTTCCGTTTCAACGAGGGCGTGTCCAACGCCGTGCGACGCAACGTCTACATCAGAGAATTGCTGTAACACACACACACACACACCATACACACACACACACCACACATACACACACACACACACACACACACACACACACACACACACACACACCATACACCATACACACACACACACACACACGTACACACCGTACACAAACACACCATACACCGTACACACACACTCCATCTCATACACGTTAGAATGTTAGTGTATAAATTACCACAGGAGTCAATCTGTCAAACCACCACTTTATTCTGTTTGATTGACAGTGGAAACAGCCAATAAAAACAGTGTATTCTGATTGACAGTGGAAACAGCCAATAAAAACAGTGTATTCTGATTGACAGTGGAAACAGCCAATAAAAACAGTGTATTCTGATTGACAGTGGAAAAAGCCAATAAAAACAGTGTATTCTGATTGACAGTGGAAACAGCCAATAAAAAGTGTGATTTAGTTAACAACAAACTGCTATGTGGTCCTTTAACAAAGCTTTAAGATGAACTCTGCAGAGCTACTTTCAGTGCAGGACATGCTGCTCACACAGACACAGGCAGGGGTTTACTTTCAACTGAAACCACAGACATGGATGGATAAATAAATAGCATAGTATAACACGTCAGTTAGTATGTGTCCGTGTGTGTGTGTGTGTGTGTGTGGGTCTCAGTGTGTGTGTGTGGGTCTCAGTGTGTGTGTGTGTGGGTCTCAGTGTGTGTGTGTGGGTCTCAGTGTGTGTGTGTGTGGGTCTCAGTGTGTGTGTGTGTGGGTCTCAGTGTGTGTGTGTGTGGGTCTCAGTGTGTGTGTGTGTGGGTCTCAGTGTGTGTGTGTGTGGGTCTCAGTGTGTGTGTGTGTGTCAGTGTGTGTCTCAGTGTCTCCGTGTGTCTCTGTCTCCGTGTGTGTCTCAGTGTCTCCGTGTGTGTCTCAGTGTGTGTCCATGTGTCAGTGTGTGTCTCAGTGTCTCCGTGTGTGTCTCTGTCTCCGTGTGTGTCTCTGTCTCCGTGTGTGTCTCTGTCTCAGTGTCTCCGTGTGTGTCTCTGTCTCCGTGTGTGTCTCAGTGTCTCCGTGTGTGTCTCAGTGTCTCCGTGTGTGTCTCAGTGTCTCCGTGTGTGTCTCAGTGTCTCCGTGTGTGTCTCTGTCTCAGTGTCTCCGTGTGTGTCTCAGTGTCTCAGTGTCTCCGTGTGTGTCTCTGTCTCAGTGTCTCCGTGTGTGTCTCTGTCTCAGTGTCTCCGTGTGTGTCTCAGCGTCTTCGTGTGTGTCTCTGTCTCAGTGTCTTCGTGTGTGTCTCAGTGTCTCCGTGTGTGTCTCAGTGTCTCCGTGTGTGTCTCTGTCTCAGTGTCTCCGTGTGTGTCTCTGTCTCAGTGTCTCCGTGTGTGTCTCTGTCTCAGTGTCTCCGTGTGTGTCTCTGTCTCAGTGTCTCCGTGTGTGTCTCAGTGTCTCCGTGTGTGTCTCAGTGTCTCCGTGTGTGTCTCTGTCTCTGTGTGTGTCTCTGTCTCCGTATGTGTCTCTGTTTCCGTGTGTGTCTCTGTCTCTGTGTGTGTCCATGTCTCAGTGTCTCCGTGTGTGTCTCTGTCTCAGTGTCTCCGTGTGTGTCTCTGTCTCAGTGTATCCGTGTGTGTCCATGTCTCCGTGTGTGTCTCTGTCTCAGTGTCTCCGTGTGTGTCTCAGTGTCTCCGTGTGTGTCTCAGTGTCTCCGTGTGTGTCTCTGTCTCTGTGTGTGTCTCTGTCTCCGTATGTGTCTCTGTTTCCGTGTGTGTCTCTGTCTCCGTGTGTGTCCATGTCTCAGTGTCTCCGTGTGTGTCTCTTAGAGGATCACACACTTGCCTTTCTCCACCCAGGGGTTGGCCCTCATCAGCTCTGGGTTCAGGAAGGGGTCGTCACACACACACCCCTCGATCCATTTCACCAGCCTGCCGAGAGAGCACACACACACCGTTAGACTACACACACACACACACACACACACACACACACACACACTGTTAGACCACACACACACACACATACACACACACACACTGTTAGACCACACACACACACACACACACTCACCTACAGTGGGGAGAACAAGTATTTGATACACTGCCGATTTTGCAGGTTTTTCTACTTACAAAGCATGTAGAGGTCTGTAATTTTTATCATAGGTACACTTCAACTGTGAGAGACGGAATCTAAAACAAAAATCCAGAAAATCACATTGTATGATTTTTAAGTAATTAATTTGCATTTTATTGCATGACATAAGTATTTGATACATCAGAAAAGCAGAACTTAATATTTGGTACAGAAACCTTTGTTTGCAATTACAGAGATCATACGTTTCCTGTAGGTCTTGACCAGGTTTGCACACACTGCAGCAGGGATTTTGGCCCACTCCTCCATACAGACCTTCTCCAGATCCTTCAGGTACAATACAGACTTTCAGCTCCCTCCAAAGATTTTCTATTGGGTTCAGGTCTGGAAACTGGCTAGGCCACTCCAGGACCTTGAGATGCTTTTTACGGAGCCACTCCTTAGTTGCCCTGGCTGTGTGTTTCGGGTCGTTGTCATGCTGGAAGACCCAGCCACGACCCATCTTCAATGCTCTTACTGAGGGAAGGAGGTTGTTGGCCAAGATCTCGCGATACATGGCCCCATCCATCCTCCCCTCAATACGGTGCAGTCATCCTGTCCCCTTTGCAGAAAAGCATCCCCAAAGAATTATGTTTCCACCTCCATGCTTCACGGTTGGGATGGTGTTCTTGGGGTTGTACTCATCCTTCTTCTTCCTCCAAACACGGCGAGTGGAGTTTAGACCAAAAAGCTCTATTTTTGTCTCATCAGACCACATGACCTTCTCCCATTCCTCCTCTGGATCATCCAGATGGTCATTGGCAAACTTCAGACGGGCCTGGACATGCGCTGGCTTGAGCAGGGGGACCTTGCGTGCGCTGCAGGATTTTAATCCATGACGGCGTAGTGTGTTACTAATGGTTTTCTTTGAGACTGTGGTCCCAGCTCTCTTCAGGTCATTGACCAGGTCCTGCCATGTAGTTCTGGGCTGATCCCTCACCTTCCTCATGATCCTTGATGCCCCACGAGGTGAGATCTTGCATGGAGCCCCAGACCAAGGGTGATTGACTGTCATCTTGAACTTCTTCCATTTTCTAATAATTGCGCCAACAGTTGTTGCCTTCTCACCAAGCTGCTTGCCTATTGTCCTGTAGCCCACCCCAGCCTTGTGCAGGTCTACAATTTTATCCCTGATGTCCTTACACAGCTCTCTGGTATTGGCCATTGTGGAGAGGTTGGAGTCTGTTTGATTGAGTGTGTGGACAGGTGTCTTTCATACATGTAACGAGTTCAAACAGGTGCAGTTAATACAGGTAATGAGTGGAGAACAGGAGGGCTTCTTCAAGAAAAACTAACAGGTCTGTGAGAGCCGGAATTCTTACTGGTTGGTAGGTGATCAAATACTTATGTCATGCAATAAAATGCAAATTAATTACTTAAAAATCATACAATGTGACTTTCTGGATTTTTGTTTTAGATTCCGTCTCTCACAGTTGAAGTGTACCTATGATAAAAATTACAGACCTCTACATGCTTTGTAAGTAGGAAAACCTGCAAAATCGGCAGTGTATCAAATACTTGTTCTCCCCACTGTATATATACACACACACACACACACACTGTTAGACCACACACACACTCCTCGGTCCACTAGGCTGGGATTCAATCTGATCGCAGGTTTAGGTTCTAGGCGTTTTTAAAGGTAACTTCTGATTGAGCCGACCTGTGCAGCGTTTACCGTAAATGGGATCTCCCCAAACGCGGAAAACATTGCCTTTCAAAACCGCCTAAAACCCACGATCAGATTGAATCCCGGACGTAGACAAGGTTGCTAGTTTGAATCCTAGTTGAGACTTTTGTTTTCCAATCTTTACCCAACAATCCTAACTATTCACATTTCAGTGTTGCTGACTTAACAGCTTTAAATCTGTGAAATAAAGAGTTTGTGCAACAGGTAGCCTGGTGGTTAGAGGATTGGGCCAGTAAACGAAATGTTGCTGGTTCGAATCCCCGAGACGACAAGGTGAGAAATCTGTTGATGTGCCCTTGAGCAAGGCACTTAACCATAATGATTTCCAGGGAGGGCCATACTACTATGACTGACCCTGTAAAACAACACATTACACTGCACCTATGTGTGACAATAAAACATGTATTTATATTGTGTTGGTACAGAGACCAGAAGGACTCTGGGATAGAGACCAGAAGGACTAGAAACTGGGATAGAGACCAGAAGGACACTGGGATAGAGACCAGAAGGACTCTGGGATAGAGACCAGAAGGACACTGGGATAGAGACCAGAAGGACTAGACACTGGGATAGAGACCAGAAGGACACTGGGATAGAGACCAGAAGGACACTGGGATAGAGACCAGAAGGACACTGGGATAGAGACCAGAAGGACTAGACACTGGGATAGAGACCAGAAGGACACTGGGATAGAGACCAGAAGGACTCTGGGATAGAGACCAGAAGGACTCTGGGATAGAGACCAGAAGGACTAGACTCTGGGATAGAGACCAGAAGGACACTGGGATAGAGACCAGAAGGACACTGGGATAGAGACCAGAAGGACACTGGGATAGAGACCAGAAGGACACTGGGATAGAGACCAGAAGGACTCTGGGATAGAGACCAGAAGGACACTGGGATAGAGACCAGAAGGACACTGGGATAGAGACCAGAAGGACACTGGGATAGAGACCAGAAGGACACTGGGATAGAGACCAGAAGGACACTGGGATAGAGACCAGAAGGACACTAGGATAGAGACCAGAAGGACACTGGGATAGAGACCAGAAGGACTAGACTCTGGGATAGAGACCAGAAGGACTAGACACTGGGATAGAGACCAGAAGGACTAGACTCTGGGATAGAGACCAGAAGGACTAGACTCTGGGATAGAGACCAGAAGGACTAGACTCTGGGATAGAGACCAGAAGGACTAGACACTGGGATAGAGACCAGAAGGACTAGACACTGGGATAGAGACCAGAAGGACTAGACTCTGGGATAGAGACCAGAAGGACTAGACTCTGGGATAGAGACCAGAAGGACTAGACACTGGGATAGAGACCAGAAGGACTAGACACTGGGATAGAGACCAGAAGGACTAGACTCTGGGATAGAGACCAGAAGGACTAGACTCTGGGATAGAGACCAGAAGGACTAGACTCTGGGATAGAGACCAGAAGGACTAGACACTGGGATAGAGACCAGAAGGACTAGACACTGGGATAGAGACCAGAAGGACTAGACTCTGGGATAGAGACCAGAAGGACTAGACTCTGGGATAGAGACCAGAAGGACTAGACACTGGGATAGAGACCAGAAGGACTAGACACTGGGATAGAGACCAGAAGGACTAGACTCTGGGATAGAGACCAGAAGGACTAGACTCTGGGATAGAGACCAGAAGGACTAGACTCTGGGATAGAGACCAGAAGGACTAGACTCTGGGATAGAGACCAGAAGGACTAGACTCTGGGATAGAGACCAGAAGGACTAGACTCTGGGATAGAGACCAGAAGGACACTGGGATAGAGACCAGAAGGACACTGGGATAGAGACCAGAAGGACACTGGGATAGAAACCAGAAGGACTAGACACTGGGATAGAGACCAGAAGGACACTGGGATAGAGACCAGAAGGACTCTGGGATAGAGACCAGAAGGACTCTGGGATAGAGACCAGAAGGACACTGGGATAGAGACCAGAAGGACACTGGGATAGAGACCAGAAGGACACTGGGATAGAGACCAGAAGGACACTGGGATAGAGACCAGAAGGACACTGGGATAGAGACCAGAAGGACACTAGGATAGAGACCAGAAGGACACTGGGATAGAGACTAGAAGGACTAGACACTGGGATAGAGACCAGAAGGACTAGACTCTGGGATAGAGACCAGAAGGACTAGACACTGGGATAGAGACCAGAAGGACACTGGGATAGAGACCAGAAGGACTCTGGGATAGAGACCAGAAGGACTCTGGGATAGAGACCAGAAGGACTCTGGGATAGAAACCTGAACAGTACGTACTCAGTAACAGTGATGGAGGATTTCTCTCTGCTGATGGCCAACTGGTACTGAAGACTCTCCACCTCTCTTTTCATCTGAGGAAGGTCCAAGTCCTCCATCTACACATACATACATACATACATACATACACACATTATATATATACACACACACACACACACATTACACACACCATACCACACACACAAAAAAGAGATAAAATATGTTTACTGTACCAGAAATGTGTTGAATTTCAACCTGTACTCTCCTACCAGACAGATCTATACAGTCTACACTCTCCTACCAGACAGATCTATAGTCTACACTCTCCTACCAGACAGATCTATAGTCTACACTCTCCTACCAGACAGATCTATACAGTCTACACTCTCCTACCAGACAGATCTATACAGTCTACACTCTCCTACCAGACAGATATATAGTCTACACTCTCCTACCAGACAGATCTATACAGTCTACACTCTCCTACCAGACAGATCTATAGTCTACACTCTCCTACCAGACAGATCTATAGTCTACACTCTCCTACCAGACAGATCTATAGTCTACACTCTCCTACCAGACAGACAGATCTATAGTCTACACTCTCCTACCAGACAGATCTATACAGTCTACACTCTCCTACCAGACAGATCTATACAGTCTACACTCTCCTACCAGACAGATCTATACAGTCTACACTCTCCTACCAGACAGATCTACAGTCTACACTCTCCTACCAGACAGATCTATAGTCTACACTCTCCTACCAGACAGATCTATAGTCTACACTCTCCTACCAGACAGATCTATAGTCTACACTCTCCTACCAGACAGATCTATAGTCTACACTCTCCTACCAGACAGATCTATAGTCTACACTCTCCTACCAGACAGATCTATACAGTCTACACTCTCCTACCAGACAGATCTATAGTCTACACTCTCCTACCAGACAGATCTATACAGTCTACACTCTCCTACCAGACAGATCTATAGTCTACACTCTCCTACCAGACAGATCTATACAGTCTACACTCTCCTACCAGACAGATCTATAGTCTACACTCTCCTACCAGACAGATCTATACAGTCTACACTCTCCTACCAGACAGATCTATAGTCTACACTCTCCTACCAGACAGATCTATAGTCTACACTCTCCTACCAGACAGATCTATACAGTCTACACTCTCCTACCAGACAGATCTATAGTCTACACTCTCCTACCAGACAGATCTATAGTCTACACTCTCCTACCAGACAGACAGATCTATACAGTCTACACTCTCCTACCAGACAGATCTATAGTCTACACTCTCCTACCAGACAGATCTATAGTCTACACTCTCCTACCAGACAGATCTATAGTCTACACTCTCCTACCAGACAGATCTATAGTCTACACTCTCCTACCAGACAGATCTATAGTCTACACTCTCCTACCAGACAGATCTATACAGTCTACACTCTCCTACCAGACAGATCTATACAGTCTACACTCTCCTACCAGACAGATCTATACAGTCTACACTCTCCTACCAGACAGATCTATATAGTCTACACTCTCCTACCAGACAGATCTATACAGTCTACACTCTCCTACCAGACAGATCTATAGTCTACACTCTCCTACCAGACAGATCTATACAGTCTACACTCTCCTACCAGACAGATCTATAGTCTACACTCTCCTACCAGACAGATCTATAGTCTACACTCTCCTACCAGACAGACAGATCTATACAGTCTACACTCTCCTACCAGACAGATCTATAGTCTACACTCTCCTACCAGACAGACAGATCTATACAGTCTACACTCTCCTACCAGACAGATCTATAGTCTACACTCTCCTACCAGACAGATCTATAGTCTACACTCTCCTACCAGACAGACAGATCTATACAGTCTACACTCTCCTACCAGACAGATCTATAGTCTACACTCTCCTACCAGACAGATCTACAGTCTACACTCTCCTACCAGACAGATCTATACAGTCTACACTCTCCTACCAGACAGATCTATAGTCTACACTCTCCTACCAGACAGATCTATAGTCTACACTCTCCTACCAGACAGATCTATAGTCTACACTCTCCTACCAGACAGATCTATACAGTCTACACTCTCCTACCAGACAGATCTATAGTCTACACTCTCCTACCAGACAGATCTATAGTCTACACTCTCCTACCAGACAGACAGATCTATAGTCTACACTCTCCTACCAGACAGATCTATACAGTCTACACTCTCCTACCAGACAGATCTATACAGTCTACACTCTCCTACCAGACAGATCTATAGTCTACACTCTCCTACCAGACAGATCTATAGTCTACACTCTCCTACCAGACAGATCTATAGTCTACACTCTCCTACCAGACAGATCTATAGTCTACACTCTCCTACCAGACAGATCTATACAGTCTACACTCTCCTACCAGACAGATCTATACAGTCTACACTCTCCTACCAGACAGATCTATAGTCTACACTCTCCTACCAGACAGATCTATAGTCTACACTCTCCTACCAGACAGATCTATACAGTCTACACTCTCCTACCAGACAGATCTATACAGTCTACACTCTCCTACCAGACAGACAGATCTATAGTCTACACTCTCCTACCAGACAGATCTATAGTCTACACTCTCCTACCAGACAGATCTATAGTCTACACTCTCCTACCAGACAGATCTATAGTCTACACTCTCCTACCAGACAGATCTATAGTCTACACTCTCCTACCAGACAGATCTATACAGTCTACACTCTCCTACCAGACAGATCTATACAGTCTACACTCTCCTACCAGACAGATCTATAGTCTACACTCTCCTACCAGACAGATCTATAGTCTACACTCTCCTACCAGACAGATCTATACAGTCTACACTCTCCTACCAGACAGATCTATAGTCTACACTCTCCTACCAGACAGATCTATACAGTCTACACTCTCCTACCAGACAGATCTACAGTCTACACTCTCCTACCAGACAGATCTATAGTCTACACTCTCCTACCAGACAGATCTACAGTCTACACTCTCCTACCAGACAGATCTATACAGTCTACACTCTCCTACCAGACAGATCTATACAGTCTACACTCTCCTACCAGACAGACAGATCTATAGTCTACACTCTCCTACCAGACAGATCTATAGTCTACACTCTCCTACCAGACAGATCTATAGTCTACACTCTCCTACCAGACAGATCTATAGTCTACACTCTCCTACCAGACAGATCTATATAGTCTACACTCTCCTACCAGACAGATCTATAGTCTACACTCTCCTACCAGACAGATCTATAGTCTACACTCTCCTACCAGACAGATCTATAGTCTACACTCTCCTACCAGACAGATCTATACAGTCTACACTCTCCTACCAGACAGATCTATAGTCTACACTCTCCTACCAGACAGATCTATAGTCTACACTCTCCTACCAGACAGACAGATCTATAGTCTACACTCTCCTACCAGACAGATCTATACAGTCTACACTCTCCTACCAGACAGATCTATAGTCTACACTCTCCTACCAGACAGATCTATAGTCTACACTCTCCTACCAGACAGATCTATAGTCTACACTCTCCTACCAGACAGATCTATAGTCTACACTCTCCTACCAGACAGATCTACAGTCTACACTCTCCTACCAGACAGATCTATAGTCTACACTCTCCTACCAGACAGATCTATAGTCTACACTCTCCTACCAGACAGATCTATAGTCTACACTCTCCTACCAGACAGATATATAGTCTACACTCTCCTACCAGACAGATCTATAGTCTACACTCTCCTACCAGACAGATCTATACAGTCTACACTCTCCTACCAGACAGATCTATAGTCTACACTCTCCTACCAGACAGAT
>NW_028158632.1:25000-60000 GCF_964263955.1 Coregonus lavaretus | reverse complement strand
GCTATATACAGGGGGTACCGGTACCGAGGTAATGGGCTGGGGTACAGGTTAGTCCAGGTAATAATGAGGCTATATACAGGGGGTACCAGTACCGAGTCAATGGGCAGGGGTACAGGTTAGTCCAGGTAATAATGAGGCTATATACAGGGGGTACCGGTACCGAGGTAATGGGCTGGGGTACAGGTTAGTCCAGGTAATTTGTACATGTAAGTAGGGGTAAAGGGACTGGGCATAGATAATAGACAGCGACTAGGGGTGAGGGGGTGAGGGGGGGGGGTGAGAGGGGGGCAGTCAATGCAAATAGTCTGGGTGGCAATTTGATTAATTCTACAACAGTCTTATGGCTTGGAGGTAGAAGCTGTTAAGGAGCCTTTTGGACCTAGACTTGGCGCTCCGGTACCGCTTGGTCACAATGCCTAAAAAAAAAGTAGGGGTGTGGATCAGAAAACCTGTCAGTATCTGGTGTGACCACCATTTGCCTCATGCAGCGCGACACATCTCCTTCACATAGAGTTGATCAGGCTGTTGATTGTGGCCTGTGGAATGTTGTCCCACTCCTCTTCAATGGCTCTGCGAAGTTGCTGGATATTGTCGGGAACTGGAACACGCTGTCGTACACGTCGATCCAGAGCATCCCAAACATGCTCAATGGGTGACATGTCTGGTGAGTATGCCGGCCATGAAAGAACTGGGACATTTTCAGCTTCCAGGAATTGTGTACAGATCCTTGCGACATGGGGCCGTGCATTATCATTCTGAAACATGAGGTGATGGCGGCGGATGAATGGCAAGACAATGGAGCTCAGGATCTCGTCACTCTATCTCTGTGCGTTCAAATTGCCATCGAATAAAATTCAGTTGCGTTCCTTATCCGTAGCATTTGCCTGCCCATACCATAACCACACCATTCCCATGGGCAACTCTGTTCACAACGTTGACATCAGCAAACCGCTCGCCCACACTACGCCATACACGTGGTAACTGCCCGTACCATAACCACACTGTTACCATGGGCAACTCTGTTCACAACATTGACATCAGCAAACAGCTCACCCACACTACACCATACACGTGGTCTGCGGTTGTGAGGCCGGTTGGATGTGCTGACAAATTCTCTAAAAGGATGTTGGAGGTGGCTTAACATTAAATGATCTGGCAACAGCTCTGGTGGACATTCCTGCAGTCAGCACAACTTGAGACATCTGTGGCATTGTGTTGTGTGACAAAACTTTGACAAACCTGCACATTTTAGAGTGGCCTTTTATTGTCCCCAGCACAAGGTGCACTGTGTAATGAATATGCTGTTGATTCAGCTTCTTGACCTGTCAGGTGGATGGGGCCAGTATGAAAAATGTATGCACTCACTAACTGTAAATCGCTCTGGATAAGAGCGTCTGCTAAATGACTAAAATGTAAAATGTAATGGATTATCTTGGCAAAGGAGAAATGCTCAGTAACAGGAATGTAAACAAATTTGTGCACATCTTAGAGAAATAAGCTTTTTGTGCGTATTAAACATTTCTGGTATCTTTTATTTCGGCTCATGAAACATGGGACCAACACTTTATGTGTTGCGTTTATATTTTTGAAATGAACACTGAAATGAGCTACTCTCGATGGATCACTATGGCAGCTAGCTACGACTAACGGCAACATGATAAGCTACTCTTGATGGATCACTATGTAGCTAGCTAGCTACGACTAATGGCGACATTATAAGCTACTCTCAATGGATCACTATGGTAGCTAGCTAGCTAGCTACGACTAACGGCGACATGATAAGCTACTCTCGATGGATCACTATGGTAGCTCGCTAGCTATGACCAACGGCGACATAAGCTACTCTCGAAGGATCACTATGGTAGCTCGCTAGCTACGACTAATGGCGACATGATAAGCTACTCTCGATGGATCACTATGGTAGCTAGCTAGCTATGACTAACGGCAACATGATAAGCTACTCTCGATGGATCACTATGGTAGCTCGCTAGCTACGACTAACGGCGACATGATAAGCTACTCTCGATGGATCACTATGGTAGCTAGCTAGCTACGACTAACGGCGACATGATAAGCTACTCTCAATGGATCACTATGGTAGCTCGCTAGCTATGACTAACGGCGACATGATGAGCTACCTTCGATGGATCACTATGGTAATTCGCTAGCTATGACTAACAGCGACATAAGCTACTCTTGATGGATCACTATGGTAGCTCGCTAGCTACGACTAATGGCGACATGATAAGCTACTCTCAATGGATCACTATGGTAGCTCGCTAGCTATGACTAACTGCGACATGATGAGCTACCTTCGATGGATCACTATGGTAGCTCGCTAGCTATGACTAACAGCGACATAAGCTACTCTTGATTGATCACTATGGTAGCTCGCTAGCTACGACTAATGGCGACATGATAAGCTACTCTCGATGGATCACTATGGTAGCTCGCTAGCTATGACTAACGGCGACATGATAAACTACTCTCGATGGATCACTATGGTAGCTAGCTAGCTACGACTAACGGTGACATCATAAGCTACTCTCGATGGATCACTATGGTAGCTCGCTAGCTATGACTAACGGCGACATGATAAGCTACTCTCGATGGATCACTGGTAGCTAGCTAGCTCCGACTAACGGCGACATGATAAGCTACTCTCGATGGATCACTATGGTAGCTCGCTAGCTACGACTAACGGCGACATTATAAGCTACTCTCGATGGATCACTGGTAGCTAGCTAGCTCCGACTAACGGCGACATGATAAGCTACTCTCGATGGATCACTATGGTAGCTAGCTAGCTACGACTAACGGCGACATCATAAGCTACTCTCGATGGATCACTATGGTAGCTCGCTAGCTATGACTAACGGCGACATGATAAGCTACTCTCGATGGATCACTGGTAGCTAGCTAGCTCCGACTAACGGCGACATGATAAGCTACTTTCGATGGATCACTATGGTAGCTCACTAGCTATGACTAACGGCGACATGATAAGCTACTCTCGATGGATCACTGGTAGCTAGCTAGCTCCGACTAACGGCGACATGATAAGCTACTCTCGATGGATCACTATGGTAGCTCGCTAGCTATGACTAACGGCGACATAAGCTACTCTCGAAGGATCACTATGGTAGCTCGCTAGCTAAGACTAATGACGACATGATAAGCTACTCTCAATGGATCACTATGGTCACTAGCTAGCTAGCTACGACTAACGGCGACATGATAAGCTACTCTCGATGGATCACTATGGTAGCTCGCTAGCTATGACTAACGGCGACATGATAAGCTACTCTCGATGGATCACTATGGTAGCTAGCTAGCTACGACTAACGGCGACATCATAAGCTACTCTCGATGGATCGCTATGGTAGCTCGCTAGCTATGACTAACGGCGACATGATAAGCTACTCTCCATGGATCACTATGGTAGCTCGCTAGCTACGACTAATGGCGACATGATAAGCTACTCATGATGGATCACTATGGTAGCTTGCTAGCTACGACTAACGGCGACATGATAAGCTACTCTCGATGGATCACTGGTAGCTAGCTAGCTCCGTCTAACGGCGACATGATAAGCTACTCTCGATGGATCACTGGTAGCTAGCTAGCTCCGACTAACGGCGACATCATAAGCTACTCTCGATGGATCGCTATGGTAGCTCGCTAGCTATGACTAACGGCGACATGATAAGCTACTCTCGATGGATCACTATGGTAGCTCGCTAGCTACGACTAACGGCGACATGATAAGCTACTCTCGATGGATCACTATGGTAGCTAGCTAGCTCCGACTAACGGCGACATGATAAGCTACTCTCGATGGATCACTATGGTAGCTAGCTAGCTCCGACTAACGGCGACATGATAAGCTACTCTGGATGGATCACTATGGTAGCTAGCTAGGTCCGACTAACGGCAACATGATAACCTACTCTTGATGGATCACTATGGTAGCTAGCTAGCTATGACTAACGGCGACATGATGAGCTATTATACAGTATACTGTACTATTATTATACTGAACTATTATACAGTATACTATACTATTATTATTACTCTGAATTATTATACAGTATACTATACTATTATTACACTGAACTATTATACAGTATACTATACTATTATTATTACACTGAACTATTATACAGTATACTATACTATTATTATTACACTGAACTATTATACAGTATACTATACTATTATTACACCGAACCATTATACAGTATACTATACTATTATTACACTGAACTATTATACAGTATACTATACTATTATTACACTGAACTATTATACAGTATACTACACTATTATTACACTGAACTATTATACAGAATACTATACTATTATTACACTGAACTATTATACTGTATACTATACTATTATTACACTGAACTATTATACAGTATACTATACTATTACTATTACACTGAACTATTATACAGTATACTATACTATTATTACACTGAACTATTATACAGTATACTATACTATTATTATTACTCTGAATTATTATACAGTATACTATACTATTATTACACTGAACTATTATACAGTATACTATACTATTATTATTACACTGAACTATTATACAGTATACTGTACTATTATTACACTGAACTATTATACAGTATACTATACTATTATTACACTGAACTATTATACAGTATACTATACTATTATTACACTGAACTATTATACAGTATACTATACTATTATTACACTGAACTATTATACAGTATACTATACTATTATTATTACACTGAACTATTATACAGTATACTATACTATTATTACACTGAACTATTATACAGTATACTATACTATTATTATTACACTGAACTATTATACAGTATACTACACTATTATTATTACACTGAACTATTATACAGTATACTATACTATTATTGCACTGAACTATTATACAGTATACTATACTATTGTTACACTGAACTATTATACAGTATACTATAGTATTATTACACTGAACTATTATACAGTATACTATACTATTATTGCACTGAACTATTATACAGTATACTATACTATTATTACACTGAACTATTATACAGTATACTATACTATTATTACACTGAACTATTATACAGTATACTATACTATTATTATTACACTGAACTATTATACAGTATACTATACTATTATTACACTGAACTATTATACAGTATACTATACTATTATTACACTGAACTATTATACAGTATACTATTATTACACTGAACTATTATACATTATACTATACTATTATTACACTGAACTATTATACAGTATACTATACTATTTTTACACTGAACTATTATACAGTATACTATACTATTATTACACTGAACTATTATACAGTATACTATACTATTAGTATTACACTGAACTATTATACAGTATACTATACTATTATTACACTGAACTATTATACAGTATACTATACTATTATTATTACACTGAACTATTATACAGTATACTATACTATTATTATTACACTGAACTATTATACAGTATACTATACTATTATTACACTGAACTATTATACAGTATACTATACTATTATTACACTGAACTATTATACAGTATACTATACTATTATTATTACACTGAACTATTATACAGTATACTATACTATCATTACACTGAACTATTATACAGTATACTATACTATTATTACACTGAACTATTATACAGTATACTACACTATTATTACACTGAACTATTATACAGTATACTATACTATTATTACACTGAACTATTATACAGTATACTATACTATTAGTATTACACTGAACTATTATACAGTATACTATACTATTATTACACTGAACTATTATACAGTATACTATACTATTATTATTACACTGAACTATTATACAGTATACTATACTATTATTATTACACTGAACTATTATACAGTATACTATACTATTATTACACTGAACTATTATACAGTATACTATACTATTATTACACTGAACTATTATACAGTATACTATACTATTATTATTACACTGAACTATTATACAGTATACTATACTATCATTACACTGAACTATTATACAGTATACTATACTATTATTACACTGAACTATTATACAGTATACTACACTATTATTACACTGAACTATTATACAGTATACTATACTATTATTACACTGAACTATTATACAGTATACTATACTATTATTACACTGAACTATTATACAGTATACTATTATTACACTGAACTATTATACAGTATACTATACTATTATTACACTGAACTATTATACAGTATACTATACTATTATTACACTGTATACTATACTATTATTACACTGAACTATTATACAGTATACTATACTATTATTATTACACTGAACTATTATACAGTATACTATACTATTATTACGCTGAACTATTATACAGTATACTATACTATTATTACACTGAACTATTATACAGTATACTATACTATTATTATTACACTGAACTATTATACAGTATACTATACTATTATTATTACACTGAACTATTATACAGTATACTATACTATTATTACACTGAACTATTATACAGTATACTATACTATTATTACACTGAACTATTATACAGTATACTATACTATTATTATTACACTGAACTATTATACAGTATACTATACTATTATTACACTGAACTATTATACAGTATACTATACTATCATTACACTGAACTATTATGCAGTATACTATACTATTATTACACTGAACTATTATACAGTATACTACACTATTATTACACTGAACTATTATACAGTATACTATACTATTATTACACTGAACTATTATACAGTATGCTATACTATTATTACACTGAACTATTATACAGTATACTATACTATTATTACACTGAACTATTATACAGTATACTATACTATTATTATTACACTGAACTATTATACAGTATACTATACTATTATTATTACACTGAACTATTATACAGTATACTATACTATTATTACACTGAACTATTATACAGTATACTATACTATTATTACACTGAACTATTATACAGTATACTATACTATTATTACACTGAACTATTATACAGTATACTATACTATTATTACACTGAAATATTATACAGTATACTATACTATTATTACACTGAACTATTATACAGTATACTATACTATTATTACACTGAACTATTATACAGTATACTATACTATTAATACACTGAACTATTATACAGTATACTATACTATTATTACACTGAACTATTATACAGTATACTATACTATTGTTACACTGAACTAGTATACAGTATACTATACTATTGTTACACTGAACTAGTATACAGTATACTATACTATATTATTACACTGAACTATTATACAGTATACTATACTATTATTATTACACTGAACTATTATACAGTATACTATACTATTATTATTACACTGAACTATTATACGGTATACTATACTATTACTATTACACTGAACTATTATACAGTATACTATACTATTATTATTACACTGAACTATTATACAGTATACTATACTATTATTATTACACTGAACTATTATACAGTATACTATACTATTATTACACTGAACTATTATACAGTATACTATACTATTATTACACTGAACTATTATACAGTATACTATACTATTATTATTACACTGAACTATTATACAGTATACTATACTATTATTATTACACTGAACTATTATACAGTATACTATACTATTATTACACTGAACTATTATACAGTATACTATACTATTATTATTACACTGAACTATTATACAGTATACTACACTATTATTACACTGAACTATTATACAGTATACTATACTATTATTATTACACTGAACTATTATACAGTATACTATAGTATTATTACACTGAACTATTATACAGTATACTATACTATTATTATTACACTGAACTATTATACAGTATACTATACTATTATTACACTGAACTATTATACAGTATACTATACTATTATTACACTGAACTATTATACAGTATACTATACTATTATTACACTGAACTATTATACAGTATACTATACTATTATTACACTGAACTATTATACAGTATACTATACTATTATTACACTGAACTATTATACAGTATACTATACTATTATTACACTGAACTATTATACAGTATACTATACTATTATTATTACTACACTGAACTATTATACAGTATACTATACTATTATTACACTGAACTATTATACAGTATACTATACTATTATTATTACTCTGAATTATTATTCAGTATACTATACAATTATTATACTGAACTATTATACAGTATACTATACTATTATTATTACACTGAACTATTATACAGTATACTATACTATTATTATTACTACACTGAACTATTATACAGTATACTATACTATTATTACACTGAACTATTATACAGTATACTATACTATTATTATTACTCTGAATTATTATTCAGTATACTATACAATTATTATACTGAACTATTATACATTATACTATACTATTATTATTACACTGAACTATTATACAGTATACTATACTATTATTATTACACTGAACTATTATACGGTATACTATACTATTATTATTACACTGAACTATTATACGGTATACTATACTATTATTATTACACTGAACTATTATACAGTATACTATACTATTATTATTACACTGAACTATTATACAGTATCCTATACTATTATTACACTGAACTATTATACAGTATACTATACTATTATTACACTGAACTATTATACAGTATACTATACTATTATTATTACACTGAACTATTATACAGTATACTATACTATTATTATTACACTGAACTATTATACAGTATACTATACTATTATTACACTGAACTATTATACAGTATACTTTACTATTATTATTACACTGAACTATTATACAGTATACTACACTATTATTGCACTGAACTATTATACAGTATACTATACTATTATTATTACACTGAACTATTATACAGTATACTATAGTATCATTACACTGAACTATTATACAGTATACTATACTATTATTATTACACTGAACTATTATACAGTATACTATACTATTATTACACTGAACTATTATACAGTATACTATACTATTATTACACTGAACTATTATACAGTATACTATACTATTATTATTACACTGAAAAATTATACAGTATACTACACTATTATTACACTGAACTATTATACAGTATACTATACTATTATTATTACACTGAACTATTATACAGTATACTATAGTATTATTACACTGAACTATTATACAGTATACTATACTATTATTATTACACTGAGGGTTTAATAAAGATATAGGAGACATGGAGACATGAGGGTTTAATAAAGATATATCAGACATGGAGACATGAGGGTTTAATAAAGATATAGGAGACATGGAGACATGAGGGTTTAATAAAGATATAGGAGACATGAGGGTTTAATAAAGATATAGGAGACATGAGGGTTTAATAAAGATATTGGAGACATGGAGACATGAGGGTTTAATAAAGATATAGGAGACATGGAGACATGATGGTTTAATAAAGATATAGGAGACATGAGGGTTTAATAAAGATATAGGAGACATGAGGGTTTAATAAAGATATAGGAGACATGGAGACATGAGGGTTTAATAAAGATATAGGAGACATGGAGACATTAGGGTTTAATAAAGATATAGGAGACATGGAGACATGAGGGTTTAATAAAGATATAGGAGACATGGAGACATGAGGGTTTAATAAAGATATAGGAGACATGGAGACATGAGGGTTTAATAAAGATATGGGAGACATGAGGGTTTAATAAAGATTTAGGAGACATGAGGGTTTAATAAAGATATAGGACTCATGGAGACATGAGGGTTTAATAAAGATATAGGAGACATGGAGACATGAGGGTTTAATAAAGAAATAGGAGACATGATGGTTTAATAAAGATATAGGAGACATGGAGACATGAGGGTTTAATAAAGATATAGGAGACATGGAGACATGAGGGTTTAATAAAGATATTGAAGACATGAGGGTTTAATAAATATATAGGAGACACGGAGACATGAGGGTTTAATAAAGATATAGGAGACATGGAGACATGAGGGTTTAATAAAGATATAGCAGACATGAGGGTTTAATAAAGATATAGGAGACATGGGGGGTTAATAAAGATATAGGAGACATGGAGACATGAGGGTTTAATAAATATATAGGAGACATGGAGACATGAGGGTTTAATAAAGATATAGGAGACATGAGGGTTTAATAAAGATATTAGAGACATGGAGACATGAGGGTTTAATAAAGATATAGGAGACATGGAGACATGATGGTTTAATAAAGATATAGGAGACATGGAGACATGAGGGTTTAATAAAGATATTGGAGACATGAGGGTTTAATAAAGATATAGGAGACATGAGGGTTTAATAAAGATATTGGAGACATGAGGGTTTAATAAAGATATAGGAGACATGGAGACATGAGGGTTTAATAAAGATATAGGAGACATGGGGGTTTAATAAAGATATAGGAGACATGGAGACATGAGGGTTTAATAAAGATATAGGAGACATGGAGACATGAGGGTTTAATAAAGATATTGGAGACATGGAGACATGAGGGTTTAATAAAGATATAGGAGACATGGAGACATGAGGGTTTAATAAAGATATAGGAGACAAGGAGACATGGGGGTTTAATAAAGATATAGAAGACATGGAGACATGAGGGTTTAATAAAGATATAGGAGACATGGAGACATGAGGGTTTAATAAAGATATAGGAGACATGGAGACATGAGGGTTTAATAAAGATATAGGAGACATGAGGGTTTAATAAAGATATAGAAGACATGGAGACATGAGGGTTTAATAAAGATATAGGAGACATGGAGACATGAGGGTTTAATAAAGATATAGGAGACATGGAGACATGAGGGTTTAATAAAGAAATAGGAGACATGGAGACATGAGGGTTTAATAAAGATATAGGAGACAAGGAGACATGGGGGTTTAATAAAGATATTGGAGACATGGAGACATGAGGGTTTAATAAAGATATAGGAGACATGGAGACATGAGGGTTTAATAAAGATATAGGAGACATGGAGACATGAGGGTTTAATAAAGATATTGGAGACATGGAGACATGAGGGTTTAATAAAGATATAGGAGACAAGGAGACATGGGGGTTTAATAAAGATATAGAAGACATGGAGACATGAGGGTTTAATAAAGATATAGGAGACATGGAGACATGAGGGTTTAATAAAGATATAGGAGACATGAGGGTTTAATAAAGATATAGGAGACATGAGGGTATAATAAAGATTTAGGAGACATGGAGACACGAGGGTTTTATAAAGATATAGGAGACATGGAGACATGAGGGTTTAATAAAGATATAGGAGACATGGAGACATGAGGGTTTAATAAAGATATAGGAGACATGGAGACATGAGGGTTTAATAAAGATATAGGAGACATGGAGACATGGGGGTTTAATAAAGATATAGGAGACATGGAGACATGAGGGTTTAATAAATATATAGGAGACATGGAGACATGAGGGTTTAATAAAGATATAGGAGACATGGAGACATGAGGGTTTAATAAAGATATAGGAGACATGGAGACATGAGGGTTTAATAAAGATATAGGAGACATGGAGACATGAGGGTTTAATAAAGATATAGGAGACAAGGAGACATGGGGGTTTAATAAAGATATAGGAGACATGAGGGTTTAATAAAGATATAGGAGACATGAGGGTTTAATAAAGATATAGGATACATGAGGGTTTAATAAAGATATAGGAGACATGAGGGTTTAATAAAGATATAGGATACATGGAGACATGAGGGTTTAATAAAGATATAGGAGACATGGGGGTTTAATAAAGATATAGGAGACATGGAGACATGAGGGTTTAATAAATATATTGGAGACATGAGGATTTAATAAAGATATAGGAGACATGAGGGTTTAATAAAGATATTGGAGACATGAGGGTTTAATAAAGATATAGGAGACATGGAGACATGAGGGTTTAATAAAGATATAGGAGACATGGAGACATGAGGGTTTAATAAAGATATAGGAGACATGGAGACATGAGGGTTTAATCAAGATATTGGAGACATGGAGACATGAGGGTTTAATAAAGATATAGGAGACATGGAGACATGAGGGTTTAATAAAGATATAGGAGACATGGAGACATGAGGGTTTAATAAAGATATAGGAGACATGAGGGTTTAATAAAGATATTGGAGACATGAGGGTTTAATAAAGATATAGGAGACATGGAGACATGAGGGTTTAATAAAGATATAGGAGACATGGAGACATGAGGGTTTAATAAAGATATTGGAGACATGAGGGTTTAATAAAGATATAGGAGACATGGAGACATGAGGGTTTAATAAAGATATAGGAGACATGGAGACATGAGGGTTTAATAAAGATATAGGAGACATGGAGACATGAGGGTTTAATAAAGATATAGGAGACATGGAGACATGAGGGTTTAATAAAGATATGGGAGACATGAGGGTTTAATAAAGATATTGGAGACATGAGGGTTTAATAAAGATATAGGAGACATGGAGACATGAGGGTTTAATAAAGATATAGGAGACATGGAGACATGAGGGTTTAATAAAGATATTGGAGACATGAGGGTTTAATAAAGATATAGGAGACATGGAGACAGGTGAAGAGCAGCAGTCGGGAGAGGACGTGTTTTTCTCTAGCTCTCTAGCTCTCTAGCTGGAGGTAAGCAAACTTCTCATTTGGTGTTGAGTATAGCTTAACCATGCATTAGATCGTAGGTTGGTAGTTAGTTGTAGTTAGGTATTGTATTTATTATAGGTTAGTATTGTTGTTGTTGTAGGTTTCCGTAGGTTATTGTAGGTTAGTATCGAAGCACGAGGCTAGCTAGCTAGCGGGTAGCTACTGGTAACGATTAGCTGTCCCACTGTTAAATGTGCTTCTAGCCAACGTTTAATTTTTGCTGCGTTCTGCGTTATGTAAGGAACTAGACACGGACATGAATCATCTGTTTAGTGTGCTAACACACTCTTGGCAGTTTGTTGTAACCAAGTATTGGTGCTAATTGTGTGTTAATGGATGCTAGCTTGCTAGTCAGCTACGGCGTCATAGCTAGGTATCGTGGGTAGCTACTGTGTCTTGGCAGTGTCTTCCGCCGTGCCGGCTGTAGCACGAAGCGAGCTAATTAGCCGTTTTTTCGAACAGAGTCAGAGTCAACACAGTAGCCATTGTGTGCCGGGTGTAGCACGAAGCTAGCTAGCTAGCCGTTCTTAAAACAAAGCCAACACAGTGGCCATTGCTAGCTACCCAGCACGACCTAGCTACCCAGCACGACCAGCGAACGGTACGGTAGCAGCTAATTACAATATACTTGTCCTAGCTAGCCAATGTTGAATCATTGCTGCGTCATGAAAGGAACTTGACACAGACACGAATGATCTGTTTAGTGTGTTATCACACTATTGGTGGTTTGCTGTGACCAAGTGTTTGTGCTTGGCTGTGTGTTACTGGATGCTGGCATGCTGGTTAGCTAGTTAACACACTATTGGTGTTTTGTTGTGAGTATTTGTGCTTAACTGTGTGTTAAACTGTGTGTTATTGGATGCTAGCATGCTAGTCAGCTATGGTGTCATAGTTGGCTAGCTGAATAAAGTGGGTTTGAGTTTATTCCTTTAAACATTGAACAACTGTTCAGTGAAACAATTTTAGTTTCTGAGGTAGAAGTTTTTGGTGAGGGAGGCCCCCCTCTCTCCTCTCCCAGATGCTTAGCTCATTTCATTCCGATCTCCTCTGCATTTTTGTAGCCATTTGCTACAGCCTGTCAACTATGCCTCTGCCTATCCCTGTTCTCTCGTCTCTGCACAGGCTACACAAACAACGCACAACATCGCGCGGCTGCTGCCTCTCCAACCTGGTGGTCCCTGCTCGCACCCCTCACCTGGAGTTCCAGGTCGCAGGCAGCCTCTGGAACTGCCGTTCTGCTGCCAACAAAGCTGACTTCATCCCAGCCTATGCCAACCTCCAGTCCCTCGACTTCCTGGCGCTGACGGAAACATGGATCACCACTGAAAACACGGCTACTCCTACTGCTCTCTCCTCGTCTGACCATGTGTTCTCGCATACCCCGAGAGCATCTGGTCAGAGGGGTGGTGGTACAGGAATCCTCATCTCTCCCAAGTGGACATTCTCAATTTTTCCCCTAACCCATCTGTCTATCTCCTCATTTGAATTCCATGCTGTCACAGTCACTAACCCATTTAAGCTTAATATCCTTGTCATCTATCGCCCTCCAGGTTCCCTTGGAGAGTTCATCAACGAGCTTGACGCCTTGATAAGTTCCTTTCCTGAGGATGGCTCACCCCTCACAGTTTTGGGGGATTTCAACCTCCCTATGTCCACGTTTGACTCATTTCTCTCTGCCTCCTTCTTTCCACTCCTCTCCTCTTTTGACCTCACCCTCTCACCGTCCCCCCCTACTCACAAGGCAGGCAATACGCTTGACCTCATCTTCACTAGATGCTGCTCCTCTACTAATCTCACTGCAACTCCCCTCCAAGTCTCCGACCACTACTTTGTTTCCTTTTCTCTCTCGCTCTCCTCCCACACTACTCACTCTGCCCCTACACAGATGGTAATGCGCCGCCGCAACCTTCGCTCTCTCTCTCCCACTACTCTCTCCTCTTCCATCCTATCATCTCTTCCCTCTGCTCAATCCTTCTCCCTCCAATCTCCTGATTCTGCCTCCTCAACCCTCCTCTCCTCCCTTTCTGCATCCTTTGACTCTCTGTGTCCCCTATCCTCCCGGCCGGCTCGGTCCTCCCCCCCAGCTCCGTGGCTTGATGACTCACTGCGAGCTCACAGAACAGAGCTCCGGGCAGCGGAGCGGAAATGGAAGAAAACTAAACTCCCTACCGACCTGGCATCTTTTCACTCCCTCCTCTCTACATTTTCTTCATCTGTTTCTGCTGCTAAGGCCACCTTCTACCACTCTAAATTCCAAGCATCTGCCTCTAACCCTAGGAAGCTCTTTGCCACATTTTCCTCCCTCCTGAATCCTCCTCCCCCCCCCCCCACCTCCTCTCTCTCTGTGGATGACTTCGTCAACCACTTTGAAAAGAAGGTTGACGACATCCGATCCTCGTTTGTTAAGTCTAATAACACTGCTGGTCCTGCTCACACTGCCCTACCCTATGCTTTGACTTCTTTCTCCCCTCTCTCTCCAGATAAAATCCTGCGACTTGTGACTGCAGGCCGCCCAACAACCTGCCCGCTTGACCCCATCCCCTCCTCCCTTCTCCAGACCATCTCCGGTGACCTTCTCCCCTACCTCACCTCGCTGATCAACTCATCCTTGACCGCTGGCCATGTCCCTTCCGTCTTCAAGAGAGCGAGAGTTGCTCCCCTCCTCAAAAAACCAACACTCGACCCCACTGATGTCAACAACTACAGACCAGTATCCCTTCTTTCTTTTCTTTCCAAAACTATTGAGCGTGCCGTCTTTAGCCAACTCTCTTGCTATCTCTCTCAGAATGACCTTCTTGATCCAAACCAATCAGGTTTCAGGACTGGTCATTCAACTGAGACTGCTCTTCTCTGTGTCACGGAGACTCTCCGCACTGCTAAAGCTAACTCTCTCTCCTCTGCTCTTGTCCTTCTAGACCTGTCTGCTGCCTTTGATACTGTGAACCATCAGATCCTCCTCTCCACCCTCTCCGAGATGGGCATCTCCGGCGCGGCTCACTCCTGGATTGCGTCCTACCTGACCGGTCGCTCCTACCAAGTGGCGTGGCGGGAAGCTGTCTCCGCACCACGTGCTCTCACCACTGGTGTCCCCCAGGGATCGGTTCTGGGCCCTCTCCTTTTCTCCCTATACACCAAGTCACTTGGCTCTGTCATATCCTCACATGGTCTCTCCTATCATTGCTACGCTGACGATACACAACTAATCTTCTCCTTTCCCCCTTCTGATAACCAGGTGGCGAATCGCATCTCTGCATGTCTGGCAGACATATCAGTATGGATGACGGATCACCACCTCAAGCTGAACCCTGGCAAGACGGAGCTGCTCTTCCTCCCGGGGAAGGACTGCCCGTTCCATGATCTCGCCATCACGGTTGACAACTCCGCTGTGTCCTCCTCCCAGAGTGCGAAGAGCCTAGGCGTGACCCTGGACAACACCCTGTCGTTCTCCGCCAACATCAAGGCGGTGACCCGCTCCTGCAGGTTCATGCTCTACAACATTCGGAGAGTGCGACCCTGCCTTACACAGGAAGCGGCGCAGGTCCTGGTCCAGGCACTTGTCATCTCCCGTCTGGACTACTGCAACTCGCTGTTGGCTGGGCTCCCTGCCTGTGCCATTAAACCCCTACAACTCATCCAGAATGCCGCAGCCCGTCTGGTGTTCAACCTTCCCAAGTTCTCTCACGTCACCCCCCTCCTCCGCACACTCCACTGGCTTCCAGTTGAAGCTCGCATCCGCTACAAGACCATGGTGCTTGCCTATGGAGCAGTGAGGGGAACGGCACCTCTGTACCTTCAGGCTCTGATCAGTCCCTACACCCAAACGAGGACATTGCGTTCATCCACCTCTGGCCTGCTGGCTCCCCTTCCTCTGCGGAAGCACAGCTCCCGCTCAGCCCAGTCAAAACTGTTCGCTGCTCTGGCACCCCAATGGTGGAACAAGCTCCCTCACGACGCCAGGACAGCGGAGTCACTCACCACCTTCCGGAGACATTTGAAACCCCACCTCTTTAAGGAATACCTGGGATAGGATAAAGTATTCCTTCTAACCCCCCCCCCCCCAAATTGTAAAGTGGTTATCCCACTGGCTATAGGGTGAACGCACCAATTTGTGAGTCGCTCTGGCTAAGAGCGTCTGCTAAATGACGTTAATGTGCCCTTGAGCAAGGCACTTAACCCTAATTGCTCCTGTAAGTCGCTCTGGTTAAGAGCGTCTGCTAAATGACTAAAATGTAATGTAAATGAGACATGAGGGTTTAATAAAGATATAGGAGACATGGAGACATGAGGGTTTAATAAAGATATAGGAGACATGGAAACATGAGGGTTTAATAAAGATATAGGAGACATGGAGACATGAGGGTTTAATAAAGATATGGGAGACATGAGGGTTTAATAAAGATTTAGGAGACATGAGGGTTTAATAAAGATATAGGACTCATGGAGACATGAGGGTTTAATAAAGATATAGGAGACATGGAGACATGAGGGTTTAATAAAGAAATAGGAGACATGATGGTTTAATAAAGATATAGGAGACATGGAGACATGAGGGTTTAATAAAGATATTGGAGACATGAGGGTTTAATAAAGATATTGAAGACATGGGGGTTTAATAAATATATAGGAGACACGGAGACATGAGGGTTTAATAAAGATATAGGAGACATGGAGACATGAGGGTTTAATAAAGATATAGCAGACATGAGGGTTTAATAAAGATATAGGAGACATGGGGGGTTAATAAAGATATAGGAGACATGGAGACATGAGGGTTTAATATATATATAGGAGACATGGAGACATGAGGGTTTAATAAAGATATAGGAGACATGAGGGTTTAATAAAGATATTAGAGACATGGAGACATGAGGGTTTAATAAAGATATAGGAGACATGGAGACATGATGGTTTAATAAAGATATAGGAGACATGGAGACATGAGGGTTTAATAAAGATATTGGAGACATGAGGGTTTAATAAAGATATAGGAGACATGAGGGTTTAATAAAGATATTGGAGACATGAGGGTTTAATAAAGATATAGGAGACATGGAGACATGAGGGTTTAATAAAGATATAGGAGACATGGGGGTTTAATAAAGATATAGGAGACATGGAGACATGAGGGTTTAATAAAGATATAGGAGACATGGAGACATGAGGGTTTAATAAAGATATAGAAGACACGGAGACATGAGGGTTTAATAAAGATATAGGAGACATGAGGGTTTAATAAAGATATAGAAGACATGGAGACATGAGGGTTTAATAAAGATATAGGAGACATGGAGACATGAGGGTTTAATAAAGATATAGGAGACATGGAGACATGAGGGTTTAATAAAGATATAGGAGACATGGAGACATGAGGGTTTAATAAAGATATAGGAGACAAGGAGACATGGGGGTTTAATAAAGATATTGGAGACATGGAGACATGAGGGTTTAATAAAGATATAGGAGACATGGAGACATGAGGGTTTAATAAAGATATAGGAGACATGGAGACATGAGGGTTTAATAAAGATATTGGAGACATGGAGACATGAGGGTTTAATAAAGATATAGGAGACAAGGAGACATGGGGGTTTAATAAAGATATAGAAGACATGGAGACATGAGGGTTTAATAAAGATATAGGAGACATGGAGACATGAGGGTTTAATAAAGATATAGGAGACATGAGGGTTTAATAAAGATATAGGAGACATGAGGGTATAATAAAGATTTAGGAGACATGGAGACACGAGGGTTTAATAAAGATATAGGAGACATGGAGACATGAGGGTTTAATAAAGATATAGGAGACATGGAGACATGAGGGTTTAATAAAGATATAGGAGACATGGAGACATGAGGGTTTAATAAAGATATAGGAGACATGGAGACATGGGGGTTTAATAAAGATATAGGAGACATGGAGACATGAGGGTTTAATAAATATATAGGAGACATGGAGACATGAGGGTTTAATAAAGATATAGGAGACATGGAGACATGAGGGTTTAATAAAGATATAGGAGACATGGAGACATGAGGGTTTAATAAAGATATAGGAGACATGGAGACATGAGGGTTTAATAAAGATATAGGAGACAAGGAGACATGGGGGTTTAATAAAGATATAGGAGACATGAGGGTTTAATAAAGATATAGGAGACATGAGGGTTTAATAAAGATATAGGATACATGAGGGTTTAATAAAGATATAGGAGACATGAGGGTTTAATAAAGATATAGGATACATGGAGACATGAGGGTTTAATAAAGATATAGGAGACATGGGGGTTTAATAAAGATATAGGAGACATGGAGACATGAGGGTTTAATAAAGATATTGGAGACATGAGGATTTAATAAAGATATAGGAGACATGAGGGTTTAATAAAGATATTGGAGACATGAGGGTTTAATAAAGATATAGGAGACATGGAGACATGAGGGTTTAATAAAGATATAGGAGACATGGAGACATGAGGGTTTAATAAAGATATAGGAGACATGGAGACATGAGGGTTTAATCAAGATATTGGAGACATGGAGACATGAGGGTTTAATAAAGATATAGGAGACATGGAGACATGAGGGTTTAATAAAGATATAGGAGACATGGAGACATGAGGGTTTAATAAAGATATAGGAGACATGAGGGTTTAATAAAGATATTGGAGACATGAGGGTTTAATAAAGATATAGGAGACATGGAGACATGAGGGTTTAATAAAGATATAGGAGACATGGAGACATGAGGGTTTAATAAAGATATTGGAGACATGAGGGTTTAATAAAGATATAGGAGACATGGAGACATGAGGGTTTAATAAAGATATAGGAGACATGGAGACATGAGGGTTTAATAAAGATATAGGAGACATGGAGACATGAGGGTTTAATAAAGATATAGGAGACATGGAGACATGAGGGTTTAATAAAGATATGGGAGACATGAGGGTTTAATAAAGATATTGGAGACATGAGGGTTTAATAAAGATATAGGAGACATGGAGACATGAGGGTTTAATAAAGATATAGGAGACATGGAGACATGAGGGTTTAATAAAGATATTGGAGACATGAGGGTTTAATAAAGATATAGGAGACATGGAGACATGAGGGTTTAATAAAGATATAGGAGACATGGAGACATGAGGGTTTAATAAAGATATAGGAGACATGGAGACATGAGGGTTTAATAAAGATATAGGAGACATGGAGACATGAGGGTTTAATAAAGATATGGGAGACATGAGGGTTTAATAAAGATTTAGGAGACATGAGGGTTTAATAAAGATATAGGACTCATGGAGACATGAGGGTTTAATAAAGATATAGGAGACATGGAGACATGAGGGTTTAATAAAGAAATAGGAGACATGATGGTTTAATAAAGATATAGGAGACATGGAGACATGAGGGTTTAATAAAGATATTGGAGACATGAGGGTTTAATAAAGATATTGAAGACATGGGGGTTTAATAAATATATAGGAGACACGGAGACATGAGGGTTTAATAAAGATATAGGAGACATGGAGACATGAGGGTTTAATAAAGATATAGCAGACATGAGGGTTTAATAAAGATATAGGAGACATGGGGGGTTAATAAAGATATAGGAGACATGGAGACATGAGGGTTTAATAAATATATAGGAGACATGGAGACATGAGGGTTTAATAAAGATATAGGAGACATGAGGGTTTAATAAAGATATTAGAGACATGGAGACATGAGGGTTTAATAAAGATATAGGAGACATGGAGACATGATGGTTTAATAAAGATATAGGAGACATGGAGACATGAGGGTTTAATAAAGATATTGGAGACATGAGGGTTTAATAAAGATATAGGAGACATGAGGGTTTAATAAAGATATTGGAGACATGAGGGTTTAATAAAGATATAGGAGACATGGAGACATGAGGGTTTAATAAAGATATAGGAGACATGGGGGTTTAATAAAGATATAGGAGACATGGAGACATGAGGGTTTAATAAAGATATAGGAGACATGGAGACATGAGGGTTTAATAAAGATATAGAAGACACGGAGACATGAGGGTTTAATAAAGATATAGGAGACATGGAGACATGAGGGTTTAATAAAGATATAGGAGACAAGGAGACATGGGCGTTTAATAAAGATATAGAAGACACGGAGACATGAGGGTTTAATAAAGATATAGGAGACATGGAGACATGAGGGTTTAATAAAGATATAGGAGACATGGATACATGAGGGTTTAATAAAGATATAGGAGACACGAGGGTTTAATAAAGATATAGAAGACATGGAGACATGAGGGTTTAATAAAGATATAGGAGACATGGAGACATGAGGGTTTAATAAAGATATAGGAGACATGGAGACATGAGGGTTTAATAATGATATAGGAGACATGGAGACATGAGGGTTTAATAAAGATATAGGAGACAAGGAGACATGGGGGTTTAATAAAGATATTGGAGACATGGAGACATGAGGGTTTAATAAAGATATAGGAGACATGGAGACATGAGGGTTTAATAAAGATATTGGAGACATGGAGACATGAGGGTTTAATAAAGATATAGGAGACAAGGAGACATGGGGGTTTAATAAATATATAGGAGACATGAGGGTTTAATAAAGATATAGGAGACATGGAGACATGAGGGTTTAATAAAGATATAGGAGACAGGAGGGTTTAATAAAGATATAGGAGACATGGAGACATGAGGGTTTAATAAAGATATAGGAGACATGGAGACATGAGGGTTTAATAAAGATATAGGAGACATGGAGACATGAGGGTTTAATAAAGATATAGGAGACATGGAGACATGAGGGTTTAATAAAGATATTGGAGACATGAGGGTTTAATAAAGATATTGGAGACATGGAGACATGAGGGTTTAATAAAGATATAGGAGACATGGAGACATGAGGGTTTAATAAAGATATAGGAGACATGGAGACATGGGGGTTTAATAAAGATATAGGAGACATGGAGACATGAGGGTTTAATAAAGATATAGGAGACATGGAGACATGAGGGTTTAATAAAGATATTGGAGACATGAGGGTTTAATAAAGATATTGGAGACATGGAGACATGAGGGTTTAATAAAGATATAGGAGACATGGAGACATGAGGGTTTAATAAAGATATAGGAGACATGGAGACATGGGGGTTTAATAAAGATATAGGAGACATGAGGGTTTAATAAAGATATAGGAGACATGAGGGTTTAATAAAGATATAGGAGACATGAGGGTTTAATAAAGATATAGGAGACATGAGGGTTTAATAAAGATATTGGAGACATGAGGGTTTAATAAAGATTTAGGAGACATGGAGACACGAGGGTTTAATAAAGATATAGGAGACATGGAGACATGAGGGTTTAATAAAGATATAGGAGACATGGAGACATGAGGGTTTAATAAAGATATAGGAGACATGGAGACATGAGGGTTTAATAAAGATATAGGAGACATGGAGACATGAGGGTTTAATAAAGATATAGGAGACATGGAGACATGAGGGTTTAATAAAGATATTGGAGACATGAGGGTTTAATAAAGATATAGGAGACATGGAGACATGAGGGTTTAATAAAGATATAGGAGACATGAGGGTTTAATAAAGATATAGGAGACATGGAGACATGAGGGTTTAATAAAGATATAGGAGACATGGGGACATGAGGGTTTAATAAAGATATTGGAGACATGAGGGTTTAATAAAGATATAGGAGACATGGAGATATGAGGGTTTAATAAAGATATTGGAGACATGGAGACATGAGGGTTTAATAAAGATATAGGAGACATGAGGGTTTAATAAAGATATAGGAGACATGGAGACATGAGGGTTTAATAAAGATATAGGAGACATGGGGACATGAGGGTTTAATAAAGATATTGGAGACATGAGGGTTTAATAAAGATATAGGAGACATGGAGATATGAGGGTTTAATAAAGATATTGGAGACATGGAGACATGAGGGTTTAATAAAGATATAGGAGACATGAGGGTTTAATAAAGATATAGGAGACATGGAGACATGAGGGTTTAATAAAGATATTGGAGACATGAGGGTTTAATAAAGATATAGGAGACATGGAGACATGAGGGTTTAATAAAGATATAGGAGACATGGAGACATGAGGGTTTAATTAAGATATTGGAGACATGAGGGTTTAATAAAGATATAGGAGACATGGAGACATGAGGGTTTAATAAAGATATAGGAGACATGAGGGTTTAATAAAGATATTGGAGACATGGAGACATGAGGGTTTAATAAAGATATTGGAGACATGGAGACATGAGGGTTTAATAAAGATATAGGAGACATGGAGACATGGGGGTTTAATAAAGATATAGGAGACATGGAGACATGAGGGTTTAATAAAGATAAAGGAGACATGGAGACATGAGGGTTTAATAAAGATATTGGAGACATGAGGGTTTAATAAAGATATTGGAGACATGGAGACATGAGGGTTTAATAAAGATATAGGAGACATGGAGACATGAGGGTTTAATAAAGATATAGGAGACATGGAGACATGGGGGTTTATTAAAGATATAGGAGACATGAGGGTTTAATAAAGATATAGGAGACATGAGGGTTTAATAAAGATATAGGAGACATGAGGGTTTAATAAAGATATAGGAGACATGAGGGTTTAATAAAGATATTGGAGACTTGAGGGTTTAATAAAGATTTAGGAGACATGGAGACACGAGGGTTTAATAAAGATATAGGAGACATGGAGACATGAGGGTTTAATAAAGATATAGGAGACATGGAGACATGAGGGTTTAATAAAGATATAGGAGACATGGAGACATGAGGGTTTAATAAAGATATAGGAGACATGGAGACATGAGGGTTTAATAAAGATATAGGAGACATGGAGACATGAGGGTTTAATAAAGATATAGGAGACATGGAGACATGAGGGTTTAATAAAGATATTGGAGACATGAGGGTTTAATAAAGATATAGGAGACATGGAGACATGAGGGTTTAATAAAGATATAGGAGACATGAGGGTTTAATAAAGATATAGGAGACATGGAGACATGAGGGTTTAATAAAGATATAGGAGACATGGGGACATGAGGGTTTAATAAAGATATTGGAGACATGAGGGTTTAATAAAGATATAGGAGACATGGAGATATGAGGGTTTAATAAAGATATTGGAGACATGGAGACATGAGGGTTTAATAAAGATATAGGAGACATGAGGGTTTAATAAAGATATAGGAGACATGGAGACATGAGGGTTTAATAAAGATATAGGAGACATGGGGACATGAGGGTTTAATAAAGATATTGGAGACATGAGGGTTTAATAAAGATATAGGAGACATGGAGATATGAGGGTTTAATAAAGATATTGGAGACATGGAGACATGAGGGTTTAATAAAGATATAGGAGGCATGGAGACATGAGGGTTTAATAAAGATATTGGAGACATGAGGGTTTAATAAAGATATAGGAGACATGGAGACATGAGGGTTTAATAAAGATATAGGAGACATGGAGACATGAGGGTTTAATTAAGATATTGGAGACATGAGGGTTTAATAAAGATATAGGAGACATGGAGACATGAGGGTTTAATAAAGATATAGGAGACATGAGGGTTTAATAAAGATATTGGAGACATGAGGGTTTAATAAAGATATTGGAGACATGGAGACATGAGGGTTTAATAAAGATATTGGAGACATGGAGACATGAGGGTTTAATAAAGATATAGTAGACATGAGGGTTTAATAAAACATTTATTCTGAGCACATCTGTACAGCAACGGATCAACACAGAAGATCCCATACAACACAGCCATAATACAACCTCATATCAACCATAACACAACCTCAAATCAACCAAAACACAACCTCAAATCAACCAATACTTAACCTTTATTTAACCAACCACAACCTCAACATCATCTTTGCTCCTCTTTTATTCATGTTTACACCCCCCCCAAAACGTACAACTTGTTTTCGAAAGAGCAGAGAAAATACATGTCAATATTGTGATGAATCAACGTTCCGCTCTAGAATCCAGCCAGTGCATGATTCCATTGTCTTGCCTAAAGGATCATCAGCAACATGAGGAAAACAGGAGGACACTATATGAGTCTCACCTTTATGGATCAGAATCTATTGATTTATAGAACGTCACTACTCCAGATACTTTTAAGGGCTTTACGGGGTCAGGGCTACATTTGATGGGTTTAGGGTTACATTCTATGGGGTCAGATTTATATTGTATGGAACTTATCACAGGACTTTAAAGGAATAAACCAATAAAAACTAAGACTTTATAATTGATATCAGATAAAGCACAGCCAAGGCACAAAAAGATGAAGAGGAAAGGAGAGTGATGGGAAGACATAGCAGGGTCAGGGGGTCGGGGAGGGGGGGGGGGGGTTTGACATGACAGCAACAGAATACACCGCAGCAGGAGGAAGTCTGGGCTGCGTTCAGCACGGAGCAACGTTTCAGGAAAAGTTCAGCAAAGTTACAACATTCAGCAGAGTTTGAACGTTCAGGAACATTTTAGCAGAGTTTTTTTTTTTTTTTTTTTTAACGATCAAGAGCGTTCAGCGCCGAGCAACGTTCAGGAGCGTTCAGCAGAATTACGTTTAGGAACATTTAGGAAGGTTACGTTCAACGCACCAGGACTCAGTAGAGAGTTAACACACACTGGAGCAGCAGTCTCAGGCTGCGGCCCAAACGGCCCCTATCCCCCCCCTGTAGTGCACTCCCTTTGACCAGAGCCCTGGATGCACTACACAGGGAATAGGGTGCCGTTACATAGGGAATAGGGTTCCGTTACACAGGGAATAGGGTGCCGTTACATAGGGAATAGGGTGCCGTTACACAGGGAATAGGGTGCCGTTACATAGGGAATAGGGTGCCGTTACACAGGGAATAGGGTGCCGTTACACAGGGAATAGGGTGCCGTTACACAGGGAATAGGGTGCCGTTACACAGGGAATAGGGTGCTGTTACATAGGGAATAGGGTGCCGTTACACAGGGAATAGGGTGCCGTTACACAGGGAATAGGGTGCCGTTACACAGGGAATAGGGTGCCGTTACATAGGGAATAGGGTGCCGTTACACAGGGAATAGGGTGCCGTTACATAGGGAATAGGGTGCCGTTACACAGGGAATAGGGTGCCGTTACATAGGGAATAGGGTGCCGTTACACAGGGAATAGGGTGCCGTTACACAGGGAATAGGGTGCCGTTACATAGGGAATAGGGTGCCGTTACACAGGGAATAGGGTGCCGTTACACAGGGAATAGGGTGCCGTTACACAGGGAATAGGGTGCCGTTACACAGGGAATAGGGTGCCGTTACACAGGGAATAGGGTGCCGTTACACAGGGAATAGGGTGCCGTTACACAGGGAATAGGGTGCCGTTACACAGGGAATAGGGTGCTGTTACATAGGGAATAGGGTGCCGTTACACAGGGAACAGGGTGCCGTTACACAGGGAATAGGGTGCCGTTCAAGACGCAGGCTTGAGACTCTGCTCAGCATAAGGGCTCATATAGCATAGAGGCAGTTAGATACTTTATATTAGAGACTTTTTAAAAAATCATTGAAATAGTCGTCCATTGAACACTGTGACTGTTGATGAGGGGGGAGTTTCACTGGACAGGCTGAGGCTCACACTACTCCCAACTCCCTTTCTAGTGCACTACTTTTAGACCACAGCCCTGTGGGCTTTAGGATGCAGATAGAGGGGATAGGGTGTTACATCTGGGACAGATTCTCTCATGGTTTTTATAACAAGAAATACTACCAGCAGGATTCTGTCCTGAGGTCACTGTTACAGCAGGAAGATTCAATATACCTATATTATCTCTATCTATATTATCTCTGTATCCTATACAGAGGATATATACAGTTCATAATCCAGAGTTCATATCTATATTATCTCTGTATCCTATAGAGAGGATATATACAGTTCATAATCCAGAGTTCATATCTATATTATCTCTGTATCCTATAGAGAGGATATATACAGTTCATAATCCAGAGTTCATATCTATATTATCTCTGTATCCTATAGAGAGGATATATACAGTTCATAATCCAGAGTTCATATCTATATTATCTCTGTATCCTATACAGAGGATATATACAGTTCATAATCCAGAGTTCATATCTATATTATCTCTGTATCCTATAGAGAGGATATACAGTTCATAATCCAGAGTTCATATCAGATCCCCACAGATGGAAACTGCACCATGGAAAGCAGGAGAAGGTTGTCAGGGAAACCATCTTATATCATTCTAGAACTAGCAGTACATATTCTACTGTATACATGGATATATACAGACCAGATAGTATATCTACTGTATACATGGATATATATATATATTTATACATGGATATATATATACTGTATATATATATATATATATACACACTACCAGTCAAAGGTTTGGACACACCTACTCATTCAAGGGTTTTTTGCATTGTAGAATAATAGTGAAGACATCAAAACTATGAAATAACACATATGGAGTCATGTAGTAACCAAAAAGGGGTTAAACAATTCAAAATATATTTTATATTTGAGATTATTATTCAAATAGCCACCCTTTGCCTTGATGACAGCTTTGCACACTCTTGGCATTCTCTAAACCAGCTTCACCTGGAATGCTTTTCCAACAGTCTTGAAGGAGTTCCCACATATGCTGAGCACTTGTTGGCTGCTTTTCCTTCACTCTGCCGTCCGACTCATCCCAAACCATCTCAATTGGGTTGAGGTTGGGGGATTGTGGAGGCCAGGTCATCTGATGCAGCTCCATCACTCTCCTTGGTAAAATAGCCCTTACACAGCCTGGAGATGGGATGGCGTATCACTGCAGAATGCTGTGGTAGCCATGATGGTTAAGTGTGCCTTGAATTCTAAATAAATCCCTGACAGTGTCAACAGCAAAGCACCCCCACACCATAACACCTCCTCCTCCATGCTTTACGGTGGGAACTACACATGCAGAGATCTTCCGTTTACCCACACCGCGTCTCACAAAGACACGGCGGTTGGAACCAAAAATCTCCAATTTGGACTCCAGACCAAAGGACAAATTTCCACCAGTCTAATGTCCATTGCTCGTGTTTCTTGGCCCAAGCAAGTCTCTTCTTCTTATTGGTGTCCTTTAGTAGTGGTTTCTTTGCAGCATGTCGACCATGAAGGCCTGATTCACACAGTCCCCTCTGAACAGTTGATGTTGAGATGTGTCTGTTTCTTGAACTCTGTGAAGCATTTATTTGGGCTGCAATTTCTGAGGCTGGTAACTCTAAGGAACTTATCCTCAGCAGCAGAGGTAACTCTGGGTCTTCCATTCCTGTGGTGGTCATCATGAGAGCCAGTTTCATCATAGCGCTTGATGGTTTTTGCGACTGCACTGGAAGAAACGTTCACATTTTCCGTATTGACCGACCTTCATGTCTTAAAGTAATGATGGACTGTCGTTTCACTTTGCTTATTTGAGCTGTTCTTGCCATAATAAGGACTTGGTATTTTACCAAATAGGGCTATCTTCTGTATACCCCCCCTACCTTTTCACAACACAACTGATTGGCTCAAACGCATTAAGAAGGAAAGAAATTCCACAAATTAACTTTTAACAAGGCACACCTGTTAATTGAAATGCATTCCAGGTGACTACCTCATGAAGCTGGTTGAGAGAATGCCAAGAGTGTGCCAAGCTGTCATCAAGGCAAAGGGTGGATATTTTGAAGAATCTCAAATATAAAATATATTTTGATTTGTTTAACACCTTTTTGGTTACTACATGATTCCATATGTGGGTTCGATAAAATAATGTATGTGCTAACTGTAAGTCGCTCTGGATAAGAGCGTCTGCTAAATGACTAAAATGTAATGTAAATGATATGTGTTATTTAATAGTTTTGATGTCTTCACTATTATTCTACAATGTAGAAAATAGTAAAAATAAAGAAAAACCCTTGAATGAGTAGGTGTGTCTAAACTTTTGACTGGTAGTGTATGTGTGTGTGTGTGTGTGTGTGTGTGTGTGTGTGTATATATATATATACACAGTCTACAGTGTCTTCAGAAAGTATTCACACCCCTTGAATTTTTCCACATTTTGTGTTACAGCCTGAATGTCAAATGAATTCAAATTAGATTTGTCACTGGCCTACACACGATACCCCATAATGTCAAAGTGGAATTTTTACAAATGAATAAAAATCTGAACTGTCTTGGGTCAATAGGTATTCAACCCCTTTGTTATGGCAAGCCTAAATAAGTTCAGGAGTCAATAGGTATTCAACCCCTTTGTTATGGCAAGCCTAAATAAGTTCAGGAGTCAATAGGTATTCAACCCCTTTGTTATGGCAAGCCTAAATAAGTTCAGGAGTCAATAGGTATTCAACCCCTTTGTTATGGCAAGCCTAAATAAGTTCAGGAGTAAAAATGTGCTTAACAAGTCACTCTCTGCGCAATAATAGTCTTTAACATTATTTTTGAACGACCACCTCATCTCTGTACCCCACACATACAATTATCTGTAAGGTCCCTCGGTCGAGCAGTGAATTTCAAACACAGATTCAACCACAAAGACCAGGCAGGTTTTCCAACGCCTCACGAAGGGCTCCTATTGGTAGATGGGTAAAGAAATAACAAAAAGCAGACATTGAATATTCCTTTGAGCATGGTGAAGTTATTAATTACACTTTGGATGGTGTATCAATACACCCCAGTCACTACAAAGATACAGGCGTTCTTACTAACTCAGTTGCCAGAGAGGAAGGAAACTGCCAATGGTGACTTTAAAATAGTTACAGAGTTTAATGGCTGTAATAGGAGAACTGAGGATGGATCAACAACATTGTAGTTACTCCACAATACTAACCTAAATGACAGAGTGAAAAGAAGGAAGCCTGTACAGAATAAAATACGTAATACAAATATTCCAAAACATGCATCCTGTTTGCAATAAAACACTAAAGTAAAACTTCAAAAAATGAGGCCAAGAAATGAACTTAGTCCTGAATAAAACATTTACTTTGACATTTTTGTCATTTACAGACGCTCTTATCCAGAGTGACTTACAGTTAGTGCATTCAACTTAAGATAGCTAGGTGAGACAACCACATATTACAGTCATCGTAAGTACATTTTTCTTCAATAAAATAGCTATTAGTAAAGTCAGAGCTAGTAAGGGGGAAAGAAGTCAAGTGCGAGTGTTAGTTCACGAAAGGCTTTTTGTTATTGTTATTTTTGGGGGATGCTGTGGGATTATTTAAGATACTCTTTGAAGAGGTAAGGTTTCAGATGTTTCCGGAAGATGGGCAGGGACTCTGCTGTCCTAGCTTCAGGGGGAAGCTGGTTCCACCATTGGGGTGCCAGGACAGAGAAGAGCTTGGACTGGGCTGAGCGGGAGCTGCCCTCCCGTAGGGGTGGGAGGGTCAAGAGACCAGAGGTGGCAGAACGGAGTGCTCAGGTTGGGGTGTAGGGTTTGAGCATAGCCTGAAGGTAGGGAGGGGCAGTTCCTCTTGCTGCTCCGTAGGTAAGCACCATGGTCTTGTAGTGGATGTGAGCTTCGACTGGAAGCCAGTGGAGTGTGCGGAGGAGCGGGGTGACATGGGAGAACTTGGGAAGGTTGAACACCAGGCGGGCTGCATCATTCTGGATAAGTTGTAGGGGTTTGATGGCACAAGCGGGGAGCCCAGTCAACAGCAAGTTGCAGTAGTCCAGACCGGAGAGGACAAGTGCCTGGATTAGGACCTGCGCCGCTTCCTGTGTGAGGTAGGGTCGTACTCTACGGATGTTGTAGAGCATGAACCTGCAGCAGTGAGTCACTGCTTTCATGTTTGCAGAGAACATCAGGGTGTTCCAGGGTCACGCCAAGGTTCTTTGCACTCTGGGAGGGGGACACCGTGGAGTTGTCAACCGTAATGGAGAGGTCTTGAAGCAGGCAGGCCTTTCCCGGGAGGAAGAGCAGCTCATTTTTGTCGAGGTTGAGCTTGAGATGGTGGGCCGACATCGAAGCTGAGATATCTACGCAGAGATGCGTTTTGCCACCTGGGTGTCAGAAAGGGGGGGGGGGGAGGAGAAAAGTAGTTGAGTGTCATCCACATAGCAATGACAGGAGAGACCATGTGAGGATATGACAGAGCCGAGTGACTTGGTGTATAGAGAGAAGAGGAGAGGGCCTAGAACCGAGCCCTGAGGGACACCAGTAGTGAGAGTATGTGGTGCAGACACAGATCCTCTCCACGTCACCTGGTAGGAGTGGCCTGCCAGGTAGGATGCAATCCAAGAGTGTGCAGAGCCTGAGACGCCCAGCCCTGAGAGGGTGGAGAGGAGGATCTCATGGTTCACAGTGTTGAAGGCAGCAGATAGATCTAGGAGGATGAGAGCAGAGGAGAGAGAGAGTCAGCTTTGGCAGTGAGGAGAGCCTCCGTGACACAGAGAAGAGCAGTCTTGGTAGAGTTACCCATCTTGAAGCCAGACTGGTTAGGGTCAAGAAGATCGTTCTGAGAGAGTTAACGAGAAAGTTGATCAGAGACAGAAGTGTTTTTTGAAAGAAAAGAAAGAAGGTATACAGGTCTTTAGTTTTTGACGTCAGATGAGTCGAGTGTTGGTTTCTTGAGGAGGGGAGAAACTCAGGCCATTTTGAAGTCAGAGGGGACGCAGCCAGTGGTCAGGGATGAGGGAAGTGAGGAATGGGAGAAGGTCTCCAGAGATGGTCTGGAGAAGGGAGGAAGGCAGTTTGTCAGGAGGCCAGACCTCACTAGTCGCAGGATGTCATCTGGAGAGAGAGGGGAGAAAGAGGTCAAGGCGTAGGGTAGTTCTGTGTGAGTGAGCCCAGTGGACTCAATAGGCTGAGTGAATACGTAGCGGATGTCGTCAACCTTCTTTTCAAAGTAGTTGACGAAGTTGGAGGAAAGGGAGACAGAAAAGGAAACAAAGTAGTGATCAGAGACCTGGAGGGGTGTTGCAGTGAGGTTAGTCGGAGAACAGCCTCTAGTAAAGATGAGGTCAAGCGTATTACCTGCCTTGTGAGTTGGAGGGGATTGGGAAAGGGTGAGGTCAAAAGAGGCAAGGAGGGGAAAGAAAGAGCTGGAAAGAAATGAATCGAAGGCCGACGTCGGGAGGTTGAAGTCATCAAGTACGAAGAGCGGTGAGCCATCGTCAGGAAATTAGCTTACGAGGAACTCTAAGGATACCTGGTGGGCGATAGATGACAACCACGTTAAGCTTGAGTGACAGCGACAGCGTGGAATTCAAATGAGGAGATGGACAGGTGAGAGAGGGAGAAAAGAGAGAATCTCTCCTTAGGAGAAATGAGTAGCCCTGTGCCATCACCGTGACGACCAGATGCTCTCGGACTAGGAGAGAAAACGTAGTCAGCTGGAGTAGCAGTGTTCTCTAGGGTGATCCATGTCTCAAGGCCATAAAGTCTAGGGCAGCACAGGCTGAGATGAACTCGGCATTCTTGACCGCAGATCGGCAGTTCCAAATGCTGCCAGAATTTCACATGGGTTGCAGCCAAGGGGTGGGAAGGTGTGGAGTCTTCCTCTAATAGCTCCTCTTTGTTACGCCAATGGGACCGCCGCCGCTGAGAACACAGGGGGGACTGAAGTACTAACACTAATTGCTGAGAACACAGGGGAGACTGAAGTATTAACACTAATTGTTGAGAACAAAGGGGAGACTGAAGTACTAACACTAATTGCTGAGAACACAGGGGGGACTGAAGGACTAACACTAATTGCTGAGAACACAGGGGGGACTGAAGTACTAACACTAATTGCTGAGAACACAGGGGCGACTGAAGTACTAACACTAATTGTTGAGAACACAGGGGGGACTGAAGTACTAACACTAATTGCTGAGAACACAGGGGGGACTGAAGTACTAACACTAATTGCTGAGAACACAGGGGGGACTGAAGGACTAACACTAATTGCTGAGAACACAGGGGAGACTGAAATACTAACACTAATTGCTGAGAAAACAGGGGAGACTGAAGTACTAACACTAATTGCTGAGAACACAGGGGAGACTGAAGTACTAACACTAATTGCTGAGAACACAGGGGAGACTGAAATACTAACACTAATTGCTGAGAACACAGGGGAGACTGAAGGACTAACACTAATTGCTGAGAACACAGGGGAGACTGAAGGACTAACACTAATTGCTGAGAACACAGGGGGGACTGAAGAACTAACACTAATTGCTGAGAACACAGGGGAGACTGAAGTACTAACACTAATTGCTGAGAACACAGGGGAGACTGAAGTACTAACACTAATTGCTGAGAACACAGGGGGGACTGAAGTACTAACACTAATTGCTGAGAACACAGGGGAGACTGAAGTACTAACACTAATTGCTGAGAACACAGGGGGGACTGAAGTACTAACATTAATTGTTGAGAACACAGGGGAGACTGAAGGACTAACACTAATTGCTGAGAACACAGGGGAGACTGAAGTACTAACACTAATTGCTGAGAACACGGGGGGACTGAAGTACTAACACTAATTGCTGAGAACACAGGGGGGACTGAAGTACTAACACTAATTGCTGAGAACACAGGGGAGACTGAAGTACTAACACTAATTGCTGAGAACACAGGGGAGACTGAAGGACTAACACTAATTGCTGAGAACACGGGGGGACTGAAGTACTAACACTATTTGTTGAGAACACAGGGGAGACTGAAGTACTAACACTAATTGCTGAGAACACAGGGGAGACTGAAGTACTAACACTAATTGCTGAGAACACAGAGGGGACTGAAGTACTAACACTAATTGCTGAGAACACGGGGGGACTGAAGTACTAACACTATTTGTTGAGAACACAGGGGAGACTGAAGTACTAACACTAATTGCTGAGAACACAGGGGAGACTGAAGTACTAACACTAATTGCTGAGAACACAGGGGGGACTGAAGTACTAACACTAATTGCTGAGAACACAGAGGGGACTGAAGTACTAACACTAATTGCTGAGAACACAGGGGAGACTGAAGTACTAACACTAATTGCTGAGAACACAGGGGGGACTGAAGTACTAACACTAATTGCCTTGCAGAGGTGACGAGCACACCTCCCGGTACTAACCTCTGATTGGAAAGGAGAAACCACTCCCCCTCCAACAACATTCACAAATTGCCCTACCTCTTAATCCTGGTTGATGTGTCAATAATCATCTGCAAGTGAATGGCAGTCAGCAGCTCACACCAAGCAGGCTACTGGGAAGACAGGCGTGTCTGGGGCAACTCCAACACAACACATCACTGTGTACCATATTTTCAAAGCATGGTGTTGGCTGCTTCATGTTATGGGTATGCTTGTCATCGGCAAAGGACTACTGAGTTTTTCTATGATATAAAAAGAAACCTGCTAGATGAATCCTAGATGAAAACCTGCTTCAGTCTGCTTTCCAACAGGACAATGACCTGAAACACAAGGCCAAATCTACACTGGAGTTGCTCACCAAGAAGACATTCAATGTTCCTGAGTGGCCTAGTAACAGTTTTGACTTAAATCGGCTTGAAAATATACAGCAAGACTTGAAAATGGCTGTCTAGCAATGATCAACAAACAACTTCACAGAGTTTGAAGAATTTAAAAGAATAATGTGCAAATATTGTACAATCCAGGTGTTCAAAGTTCTTAGAGACTTAACAAGAAAGACTCACAGCTGTAATCGCTGCCAAAGATGATCCTAACATGTATTGACCCAGGGGTTGAATACTTATCTAATCAAGATATATTTGTGTTTTATTTTTCATACATTTTTTACAAACTATTTTGTGTAGATTGTTGACCAAAAAAATGCAATTAAATCCATTTGAATCCCACTTTGTACCACAACAAAAAGTGGAAAAAGTCAAGGGGTGTGAATACTTTGTGAAGGCAGTGTATGTTTGGGATAAGCTCCACTATAAGGGTTTAAGGTACAAAAGCCCCTGTTTCTATTCTGGCTGGTAGCTATGGTATCACCACATCTTGTTTGGGTTAGTCTGTCTGTCTGTCTGTCTGTCTGTCTGTCTGTCTGTCTGTCTGTCTGTCTGTCTGTCTGTCTGTCTGTCTGTCTGTCTGTCTGTCTGTCTGTCTGTCTGTCTGTCTGTCTGTCTGTCTATG
>NW_028158632.1:0-20000 GCF_964263955.1 Coregonus lavaretus | reverse complement strand
GTTCGTTGTCCGTAGCTTATGCCTGCCCATACCGTAACCACACCGCCATTTTTTCTGATAACACTGACATATTTAGAGAGCACTACCACCTCGATAACACTGACATATTTAGAGAGCACTACCACCTCGATAACACTGACATATTTAGAGAGCACTACCACCTCGATAACACTGGCATATTTAGAGAGCACTACCACCTCGTTAACACTGGCATATTTAGAGAGCACTACCACCTCGATAACACTGGCATATTTAGAGAGCACTACCACCTCAATAACACTGACATATTTAGAGAGCACTACCACCTCGATAACACTGACATATTTAGAGAGCACTACCACCTCGATAACACTGACATATTTAGAGAGCACTACCACCTCGATAACACTGACATATTTAGAGAGCACTACCACCTCGATAACACTGGCATATTTAGAGAGCACTACCACCTCGATAACACTGGCATATTTAGAGAGCACTACCACCTCGATAACACTGACATATTTAGAGAGCACTACCACCTCGATAACACTGACATATTTAGAGAGCACTACCACCTCGATAACACTGACATATTTAGAGAGCACTACCACCTCGATAACACTGACATATTTAGAGAGCACTACCACCTCGATAACACTGACATATTTAGAGAGCACTACCACCTCGATAACACTGACATATTTAGAGAGCACTACCACCTCGATAACACTGGCATATTTAGAGAGCACTACCACCTCGATAACACTGGCATATTTAGAGAGCACTACCACCTCGATAACACTGGCATATTTAGAGAGCACTACCACCTCGATAACACTGACATATTTAGAGAGCACTACCACCTCGTTAACACTGGCATATTTAGAGAGCACTACCACCTCGATAACACTGGCATATTTAGAGAGCACTACCACCTCGATAACACTGACATATTTAGAGAGCACTACCACCTCGATAACACTGACATATTTAGAGAGCACTACCACCTCGATAACACTGACATATTTAGAGAGCACTACCACCTCGATAACACTGACATATTTAGAGAGCACTACCACCTCGATAACACTGGCATATTTAGAGAGCACTACCACCTCGATAACACTGGCATATTTAGAGAGCACTACCACCTCGATAACACTGACATATTTAGAGAGCACTACCACCTCGATAACACTGACATATTTAGAGAGCACTACCACCTCGATAACACTGACATATTTAGAGAGCACTACCACCTCGATAACACTGACATATTTAGAGAGCACTACCACCTCGATAACACTGGCATATTTAGAGAGCACTACCACCTCGATAACACTGGCATATTTAGAGAGCACTACCACCTCGATAACACTGACATATTTAGAGAGCACTACCAACTCGATAACACTGACATATTTAGAGAGCACTACCACCTCGATAACACTGACATATTTAGAGAGCACTACCACCTCGATAACACTGACATATTTAGAGAGCACTACCACCTCGATAACACTGACATATTTAGAGAGCACTTGTGACGTTCTGGCTCCGGGACTCTTAGTTGTGAGCCAGGGTTGTCATTTTCTTTTGGGTGTATTTCTATGTGGGATCTAGTTGTTTCATTTCTATGTTTGGGTTTTATGTTGATTAGTCATATGACTCCCAATCGGAGGTAACGAGTGTCAGCTGTCGGCTCGTTATCTCTGATTGGGAGCCATATTTATACTGTGTGGTTTCACCTTGGTTTTGTGGGTTTTTGTTTCCTTGTTGCTGTTAGTCTATATCAGTATTGGACTTCACTTTCGTCAATTTTGGTTTGTTGTTTTTGATCGTGGTTTCTTATTAATAAAGTCTACGATGTTCGCTCAACACGCTGCGCTTTGGTCTCCTCCTTTCGACGATCGTGACAGAAAAACCCACCACAAAAGGACCAAGCAGCGCGTCCAGGAGCAAAGGGTCTGGACATGGGAGGAGGCGCCGGGTCAGGAGAGAACGTTGGTGGATGTCCTCCTCGGCTGGGGACATATTACCCAGGAGGAGGCCGTCCGGTACCGGAGGGCGATGAAGGGGGAGAACCTGGCAGGAGAGGAGCAACGGCATCGGCAGGGCCATCGTCGGAAGGACGGGAGGCAACCCCAAAAAGTTTTTGGGGGGGGGCACATGGCTTGGGCGGCTGGGCAGCAGGAGGCTGCCACAGGGAGAAAAGGAGAGAAGGCTAACGGAGTACGGGAGCCATTGGCGAGTAGAGGGAGGGAAGTGTTTGTGGCACGGCGTGAAGGACTGATGTGTGTTGCCAGTCCGGTCCGGCCCGTTCCTGATCCTCGGTTGAGGCCAGTGGTGTGTGTTCCCGGTACGGACCGGCCTGTTCCTACTCCAAGCACCAGGTCCACGGTGTGCTACGCCAGCCCGACCCGGCCTGTTCCGGCCACTCGCACCAGGGATGCGGTGCGCGTCGCCAGCCCAGCCCGGCCTGTTCCTGCTCCACGCACCAGGGATAGGGTGCGCTTCGCCAGCCCGGCCCGGCCTGTTCCGGCCACTCGCACCAGGGATACGGTGCGCGTCGCCAGCTCAGCCCGGCCTGTTCCTACTCCACGCACCAGGGATACGGTGCGCTTCGCCAGCCCGGCCCGGCCTGTTCCGGCCACTCGCACCAGGGATACGGTGCGCGTCGCCAGCTCAGCCCGGCCTGTTCCTACTCCACGCACCAGGGATACGGTGCGCTTCGCCAGCCCGGCCCGGCCTGTTCCGGCCACTCGCACCAGGGATACGGTGCGCGTCGCCAGCCCAGCCCGGCCTGTTCCTACTCCACGCACCAGGGATACGGTGCGCTTCGCCAGCCCGGCCCGGCCTGTTCCGGCCTCTCGCACCAGGGATACGGTGCGCGTCGCCAGCCCAGCCCGGCCTGTTCCTGCTCTCCGCACTAGGCCTTATGTGCGTCCCCAGGGTCCAGCATGCCCTGTTGCTGCTCTCCGCACTAGGCCTTATGTGCGTCCCCAGGGCCAAGCATGCCCTGTTGCTGCTTCCCGCACTAGCCCTGAGATGCGTGTCCTCAGCCCGGTACCTCCAGTTCCGGCACCACGCATCAGGCCTACGGTGCGTCCCCAGGGCCAAGCATGCCCTGTTGCTTCTCCCCGCACTAGCCCTGAGATGCGTGTCCTCAGCCCGGTACCTCCAGTTCCGGCACCACGCACCAGGCCTACGGTGCGCCTCAGACGGCCAGAGTCTGCCGTCTGCCCAACGGGGCCTGAACTGTCCGTCTGCCCAACGCCGTCTGAACTGCCCGTCTGCCCAACGGCGCCTGAACTGCCCGTCTGCCCAACGCCGTCTGAACTGCCCGTCTGCCCAACGCCGTCTGAACTGCCCGTCTGTACTGAGCCTGCAAAGCCGCCCGTCTGCCATGAGCCTTCAGAGCCGTCCGCCAGACCGGAGCCGCTAGAGCTCTCCGCCAGACAGGATCAGCCAGAGCCTTCCGCCAGACAGGATCAGCCAGAGCCTTCCGCCAGACAGGATCAGCCAGAGCCTTCCGCCAGACAGGATCAGCCAGAGCCTTCCGCCAGACAGGATCAGCCAGAGCCTTCCGCCAGACAGGATCAGCCAGTGCCTTCCGCCAGACAGGAGCAGCCAGAGCCTTCCGTCAGACCGGATCAGCCAGAGCCTTCCGCCAGACAGGAGCAGCCAGAGCCTTCCGCCAGACGGGATCAGCCAGAGCCTTCCGCCAGCCATGAGTGGCCAGATCCGTCAGCCAGCCATGAGCAGCCAGATCCGTCAGCCAGCCATGAGCAGCCAGATCCGTCAGCCAGCCATGAGCCGTCCAGCCAGGATCCGCCAGAGCCGTCCAGCCAGGATCCGCCAGAGCCGTCCAGCCAGGATCCGCCAGAGCCAGCCAGCCAGGATCCGCCATTTAGTCAGGTGCTGCCCCTTAGTCCAGTGCTGCCCCTTAGTCCAGTGCTGCCCCTTAGTCCGGTGCTGTCCCTTAGCCTGGTGCTGCCTCTTAGTCCGGTGCTGCCCATTAATCCAGGTGGGTTTAAGTGGAGGGTGGTCATTGGGAGGAGGTTAAGAAAGCGGGTAGTAACTATAGTGGGGTGGTGGTCAAGCCCGGAGCCGGAACCGCCTCCGGGGAGCAACACCCACCCAGCCCTCCCCTATTGTGGGGTTGTGAGGCGCGGTCGCAGTCCGCGCCTTTAGGGGGGGGTACTGTGACGTTCTGGCTCCGAGACTCTTAGTTGTGAGCCAGGGTTGTCATTTTCTTTTGGGTGTATTTCTATGTGGGATCTAGTTGTTTCATTTCTATGTTTGGGTTTTATGTTGATTAGTCATATGACTCCCAATCGGAGGTAACGAGTGTCAGCTGTCGGCTCGTTATCTCTGATTGGGAGCCATATTTATACTGTGTGGTTTCACCTTGGTTTTGTGGGTTTTTGTTTCCTTGTTGCTGTTAGTCTATATAAGTATTGGACTTCACTTTCGTCAATTTTGGTTTGTTGTTTTTGATCGTGGTTTCTTATTAATAAAGTCTACGATGTTCGCTCAACACGCTGCGCTTTGGTCTCCTCCTTTCGACGATCGTGACAGCACTACCACCTCGATAACACTGACATATTTAGAGAGCACTACCACCTCGATAACACTGGCATATTTAGAGAGCACTACCACCTCGATAACACTGGCATATTTAGAGAGCACTACCACCTCGATAACACTGGCATATTTAGAGAGCACTACCACCTCGATAACACTGACATATTTAGAGAGCACTACCACCTCGTTAACACTGGCATATTTAGAGAGCACTACCACCTCGATAACACTGGCATATTTAGAGAGCACTACCACCTCAATAACACTGACATATTTAGAGAGCACTACCACCTCGATAACACTGACATATTTAGAGAGCACTACCACCTCGATAACACTGACATATTTAGAGAGCACTACCACCTCGATAACACTGACATATTTAGAGAGCACTACCACCTCGATAACACTGACATATTTAGAGAGCACTACCACCTCGATAACACTGACATATTTAGAGAGCACTACCACCTCGATAACACTGACATATTTAGAGAGCACTACCACCTCGATAACACTGACATATTTAGAGAGCACTACCACCTCGATAACACTGACATATTTAGAGAGCACTACCACCTCGATAACACTGACATATTTAGAGAGCACTACCACCTCGATAACACTGGCATATTTAGAGAGCACTACCACCTCGATAACACTGGCATATTTAGAGAGCACTACCACCTCGATAACACTGGCATATTTAGAGAGCACTACCACCTCGATAACACTGGCATATTTAGAGAGCACTACCACCTCGATAACACTGACATATTTAGAGAGCACTACGACCTCGATAACACTGACATATTTAGAGAGCACTACCACCTCGATAACACTGACATATTTAGAGAGCACTACCACCTCGATAACACTGACATATTTAGAGAGCACTACCACCTCGATAAAACTGACATATTTAGAGAGCACTACCACCTCAATAACACTGACATATTTAGAGAGCACTACCACCTCGATAACACTGGCATATTTAGAGAGCACTACCACCTCGATAACACTGACATATTTAGAGAGCACTACCACCTCGATAACACTGACATATTTAGAGAGCACTACCACCTCGATAACACTGACATATTTAGAGAGCACTACCACCTCGATAACACTGACATATTTAGAGAGCACTACCACCTCGATAACACTGACATATTTAGAGAGCACTACCACCTCGATAACACTGGCATATTTAGAGAGCACTACCACCTCGATAACACTGGCATATTTAGAGAGCACTACCACCTCGATAACACTGGCATATTTAGAGAGCACTACCACCTCGATAACACTGACATATTTAGAGAGCACTACCACCTCGATAACACTGACATATTTAGAGAGCACTACCACCTCGATAACACTGACATATTTAGAGAGCACGACCACCTCGATAACACTGACATATTTAGAGAGCACTACCACCTCGATAACACTGACATATTTAGAGAGCACTACCACCTCAATAACACTGACATATTTAGAGAGCACTACCACCTCGATAACACTGGCATATTTAGAGAGCACTACCACCTCGATAACACTGACATATTTAGAGAGCACTACCACCTCGATAACACTGACATATTTAGAGAGCACTACCACCTCGATAACACTGACATATTTAGAGAGCACTACCAACTCGATAACACTGACATATTTAGAGAGCACTACCACCTCGATAACACTGACATATTTAGAGAGCACTACCACCTCGATAACACTGGCATATTTAGAGAGCACTACCACCTCGATAACACTGGCATATTTAGAGAGCACTACCACCTCGATAACACTGGCATATTTAGAGAGCACTACCACCTCGATAACACTGGCATATTTAGAGAGCACTACCACCTCGATAACACTGACATATTTAGAGAGCACTACCACCTCGATAACACTGACATATTTAGAGAGCACTACCACCTCGATAACACTGACATATTTAGAGAGCACTACCACCTCGATAACACTGGCATATTTAGAGAGCACTACCACCTCGATAACACTGGCATATTTAGAGAGCACTACCACCTCGATAACACTGACATATTTAGAGAGCACTACCACCTCGATAACACTGACATATTTAGAGAGCACTACCACCTCGATAACACTGACATATTTAGAGAGCACTACCACCTCGATAACACTGACATATTTAGAGAGCACTACCACCTCGATAACACTGGCATATTTAGAGAGCACTACCACCTCGATAACACTGACATATTTAGAGAGCACTACCACCTCGATAACACTGACATATTTAGAGAGCACTACCAACTCGATAACACTGACATATTTAGAGAGCACTACCACCTCGATAACACTGACATATTTAGAGAGCACTACCACCTCGATAACACTGACATATTTAGAGAGCACTACCACCTCGATAACACTGACATATTTAGAGAGCACTACCACCTCGATAACACTGGCATATTTAGAGAGCACTACCACCTCGATAACACTGGCATATTTAGAGAGCACTACCACCTCGATAACACTGACATATTTAGAGAGCACTACCACCTCGATAACACTGACATATTTAGAGAGCACTACCACCTCGATAACACTGGCATATTTAGAGAGCACTACCACCTCGATAACACTGGCATATTTAGAGAGCACTACCACCTCGATAACACTGACATATTTAGAGAGCACTACCACCTCGATAACACTGACATATTTAGAGAGCACTACCACCTCGATAACACTGACATATTTAGAGAGCACTACCACCTCGATAACACTGGCATAATTACAGAGCACTACCACCTCGATAACACTGGTGCCTTAAGACTGTTACACTGCAGCGGAAGAGGAGAGTCCTTCTCTTTAACACGATCACTCACTCTCATAAAATCACTCACTCTCACTGACACTCACTGGTGCTTTAGACTGTTACACTGCAGCGGAAGAGGAGTGTCCTTCTCTTTAACCCGATCACTCACTCTCATAAAATCACTCACTCTCACTGACACTCACTGGTGCCTTAAGACTGTTACACTGCAGCGGAAGAGGAGTGTCCTTCTCTTTAACCCGATCACTCACTCTCATAAAATCACTCACTCTCACTGACACTCACTGGTGCCTTAAGACTGTTACACTGCAGCGGAAGAGGAGTGTCCTTCTCTTTAACCCGATCACTCACTCTCATAAAATCACTCACTCTCACATTCACTCTCATATTCACTCACTCACACTGGCACTCACTGGTCCACTCATTCTTTCCTTAACACACACACAACTTTTCTCTCACGTACGTTCTCCCCGCTGAGAAGGAAAACTCCACATAACTCGTTTCAATGTATGGAATCACTTTGGACATTTTACATTTTAGGTCAACTTCCCCTTTCATTTGTATTAGGTGTTGTGTGTGTTGTGTGTGTGTGTCCTCACTGGTTGTGTGTGTGTGTGTGTGTGTGTGTGTGTCCTTACTGGTTGTGTGTGTGTGTGTGTGTGTCCTCACTGGTTGTATGTGTGTGTGTGTGTGTCCTCACTGGTTGTGTGTGTGTGTGTGTGTGTCCTCACTGGTTGTGTGTGTGTGTGTGTGTGTGTGTGTGTGTGTGTGTGTGTGTGTCCTTACTGGTTGTGTGTGTGTGTGTGTGTGTCCTCACTGGTTGTGTGTGTGTGTGTGTGTGTCCTCACTGGTTGTGTGTGTGTGTGTGTGTGTGTGTGTGTGTGTGTGTGTGTGTGTGTGTCCTTACTGGTTGTGTGTGTGTGTGTGTGTGTCCTCACTGGTTGTGTGTGTGTGTGTGTGTGTGTGTGTGTGTGTGTGTGTGTGTGTGTGTGTCCTCACTGGTTGTGTGTGTGTGTGTGTGTGTCCTCACTGGTTGTGTGTGTGTGTGTGTGTGTGTGTGTGTGTCCTCACTGGTTGTGTGTGTGTGTGTGTGTGTGTGTGTGTGTGTGTGTGTGTGTGTGTGTGTCCTCACTGGTTGTGAGTGTGTGTGTGTGTGTGTGTGTGTGTCCTCACTGGTTGTGTGTGTGTGTGTGTCCTCACTGGTTGTGTGTGTGTGTGTGTGTGTGTCCTTACTGGTTGTGTGTGTGTGTGTCCTCACTGGTTGTGTGTGTGTGTGTGTGTGTGTCCTCACTGGTTGTGTGTGTGTGTGTGTGTGTGTGTGTGTGTCCTCACTGGTTGTGTGTGTGTGTGTGTGTGTGTGTCCTCACTGGTTGTGAGTGTGTGTGTGTGTGTGTGTGTGTGTGTGTGTGTGTGTGTGTGTGTGTGTGTGTGTCCTCACTGGTTGTGTGTGTGTGTGTGTGTGTGTGTGTGTGTGTGTGTGTGTGTGTGTGTGTCCTCACTGGTTGTGTGTGTGTGTGTGTGTGTGTGTGTGTGTGTGTCCTCACTGGTTGTGAGTGTGTGTGTGTGTGTGTGTGTGTGTGTGTGTGTGTGTGTCCTCACTGGTTGTGTGTGTGTGTGTGTGTGTGTGTGTGTGTGTGTGTGTCCTCACTGGTTGTGTGTGTGTGTGTGTGTGTGTGTGTGTGTGTGTGTCCTTACTGGTTGTGTGTGTGTGTGTGTGTGTGTGTGTGTGTGTGTGTGTGTGTGTGTGTGTGTGTGTGTGTGTGTGTGTGACCTTACTGGTTGTGTGTGTGTGTGTGTGTGTGTGTGTGTGTCCTTACTGGTTGTGTGTGTGTGTGTGTGTGTCCTTACTGGTTGTGTGTGTGTGTGTGTGTGTGTGTGTGTGTGTGTGTGTGTGTGTGTGTGTGTGTGTGTGTGTGTGTGTGTGTGTCCTTACTGGTTGTGTGTGTCATCCTGGTTAATCTTCTGCTCCACAGCTTCCAGAGCTGCTGCCAGGGAGGCGCTGGTCTCCACCAACCTCTGGTGCTGCACCTCCTTTATCACCCCCTCTACTTGGGCTGGAGCCTCCTCCATCACCTCCTCCTCTCTCCTTCTCTCAACTCTCCTCTCCTCCATCACCTCCTCCTCTCTCCTTCTCTCAACTCTCCTCTCCTCCTCCACCTCCTCCTCTCTCCTTCTCTCAACTCTCCTCTCCTCCTCCATCACCTCCTCCTCTCTCCTTCTCTCAACTCTCCTCTCCTCCATCACCTCCTCCTCCTCTCTCCTTCTCTCAACTCTCCTCTCCTCCTCCATCACCTCCTCCTCTCTCCTTCTCTCAACTCTCCTCTCCTCCTCCACCTTCTCAACTTCTCTCCGGTCCTCTTTTAGTCTTTCCCCCTCCCTCTCCCTCTCCTCCCACTCCCTCCCCCCCAGCAGGTCGACAGAGAGGCCAGCGATGGCGGAGCGGGGAGGCTTGACGGGGTGGGGGGTGGACCCGGGGGTGGAGGGGGTCTGGGGCGTGGAGGGGCTGGAGGAGGGGGAGGTGTGGGGGGGGACAGGGGACAGGGAGGAGGGGGAGGGGAGTGTGTCTGGGACAGGGAGAGGTCTAGGGTGAGGGGTGGGGGAGGAGAGGGAGGGCTTGGCGGGTTTAGGAGCGGTGGGAGGGGGGCTGGGTTTGAGGCAGACTGGGGGAGGCACCCGCCTCGGATCTGCTGGGGGAAAAAAACAGAGAAAAACATGTTTTAGAGGTCAGGTCCAGGTAAGGGGACTTGTCTGCTCGGGCTGGGGTTAGGTTTAGAGGTCAGGGGTCAGGGGTAAAACTTACCAGGACTGTCAGCTTCAGGTCCAGGCAGGGGGACGCGTCTGGTCGGGGTGGGGTTAGGTTTAGAGGTCAGGGGTCAGGGGTTAAACTCACCAGGACTGTCAGCTTCAGGTCCAGGCAGGGGGACGCGTCTGGTCGGGGTGGGGTTAGGTTTAGAGGTCAGGGGTTAGGGGTTAAACTTACCAGGACTGTCAGCTTCAGGTCCAGGCAGGGGGACTTGTCTGCTCGGGCTGGGGTTAGGTTTAGAGGTCAGGGGTCAGGGGTAAAACTTACCAGGACTGTCAGCTTCAGGTCCAGGCAGGGGGACGCGTCTGGTCGGGGTGGGGTTAGGTTTAGAGGTCAGGGGTCAGGGGTTAAACTCACCAGGACTGTCAGCTTCAGGTCCAGGCAGGGGGACGCGTCTGGTCGGGGTGGGGTTAGGTTTAGAGGTCAGGGGTCAGGGGTTAAACTCACCAGGACTGTCAGCTTCAGGTCCAGGCAGGGGGACGCGTCTGGTCGGGGTGGGGTTAGGTTTAGAGGTCAGGGGTCAGGGGTTAAACTCACCAGGACTGTCAGCTTCAGGTCCAGGCAGGGGGACGCGTCTGGTCGGGGTGGGGTGAGGTTTAGAGGTCAGGGGTCAGGGGTTAAACTCACCAGGACTGTCAGCTTCAGGTCCAGGCAGGGGGACGTGTCTGGTCGGGGTGGGGTTAGGTTTAGAGGTCAGGGGTCAGGGGTTAAACTCACCAGGACTGTCAGCTTCAGGTCCAGGCAGGGGGACGCGTCTGGTCGGGGTGGGGTGAGGTTTAGAGGTCAGGGGTCAGGGGTTAAACTCACCAGGACTGTCAGCTTCAGGTCCAGGCAGGGGGACGTGTCTGGTCGGGGTGGGGTTAGGTTTAGAGGTCAGGGGTCAGGGGTTAAACTCACCAGGACTGTCAGCTTCAGGTCCAGGCAGGGGGATGCGTCTGGTCGGGGTGGGGTGAGGTTTAGAGGTCAGGGGTCAGGGGTTAAACTCACCAGGACTGTCAGCTTCAGGTCCAGGCAGGGGGACGCGTCTGGTCGGGGTGAGGTTTAGAGGTCAGGGGTCAGGGGTTAAACTCACCAGGACTGTCAGTTTCAGGTCCAGGCAGGGGGACGCGTCTGGTCGGGGTGGGGTTAGGTTTAGAGGTCAGGGGTCAGGGGTTAAACTCACCAGGACTGTCAGCTTCAGGTCCAGGCAGGGGGACGCGTCTGGTCGGGGTGGGGTTAGGTTTAGAGGTCAGGGGTTAGGGGTTAAACTTACCAGGACTGTCAGCTTCAGGTCCAGGCAGGGGGACGCGTCTGGTCGGGGTGAGGTTTAGAGGTCAGGGGTCAGGGGTTAAACTCACCAGGACTGTCAGCTTCAGGTCCAGGCAGGGGGACGCGTCTGGTCTGGTCGGGGTGGGGTTTAGAGGTCAGGGGTCAGGGGTTAAACTCACCAGGACTGTCAGCTTCAGGTCCAGTTAGGGGGACGCGTCTGGTCGGGGTGAGGTTTAGAGGTCAGGGGTCAGGGGTTAAACTCACCAGGACTGTCAGCTTCAGGTCAAGGCAGGGGGACGCGTCTGGTCGGGGTGAGGTTTAGAGGTCAGGGGTCAGGGGTTAAACTCACCAGGACTGTCAGCTTCAGGTCCAGTTAGGGGGACGCGTCTGGTCGGGGTGGGGTGAGGTTTAGAGGTCAGGGGTCAGGGGTTAAACTCACCAGGACTGTCAGCTTCAGGTCCAGTTAGGGGGACGCGTCTGGTCGGGGTGGGGTGAGGTTTAGAGGTCAGGGGTCAGGGGTCAGGGGTTAAACTTACCAGGACTGTCAGCTTCAGGTCCAGGCAGGGGGACGCGTCTGGTCGGGGTGGGGTGAGGTTTAGAGGTCAGGGGTCAGGGGTTAAACTCACCAGGACTGTCAGCTTCAGGTCCAGGCAGGGGGACGCGTCTGGTCGGGGTGAGGTTTAGAGGTCAGGGGTCAGGGGTTAAACTCACCAGGACTGTCAGCTTCAGGTCCAGGCAGGGGGACGCGTCTGGTCGGGGTGGGGTGAGGTTTAGAGGTCAGGGGTCAGGGGTTAAACTCACCAGGACTGTCAGCTTCAGGTCCAGGCAGGGGGACGCGTCTGGTCGGGGTGGGGTTAGGTTTAGAGGTCAGGGGTCAGGGGTTAAACTCACCAGGACTGTCAGCTTCAGGTCCAGGCAGGGGGACGCGTCTGGTCGGGGTGGGGTGAGGTTTAGAGGTCAGGGGTCAGGGGTTAAACTCACCAGGACTGTCAGCTTCAGGTCCAGGCAGGGGGACGCGTCTGGTCGGGGTGAGGTTAGGTTTAGAGGTCAGGGGTTAAACTCACCAGGACTGTCAGCTTCAGGTCCAGGCAGGGGGACGCGTCTGGTCGGGGTGGGGTGAGGTTTAGAGGTCAGGGGTCAGAGGTTAAACTCACCAGGACTGTCAGCTTCAGGTCCAGGCAGGGGGACGCGTCTGGTCGGGGTTAGGTTTAGAGGTCAGGGGTCAGGGGTTAAACTCACCAGGACTGTCAGCTTCAGGTCCAGGCAGGGGGACTTGTCTGGTCAGGGTGGGGTGAGGTTTAGAGGTCAGGGGTCAGGGGTTAAACTCACCAGGACTGTCAGCTTCAGGTCCAGGCAGGGGGACGCGTCTGGTCGGGGTGGGGTGAGGTTTAGAGGTCAGGGGTTAAACTCACCAGGACTGTCAGCTTCAGGTCCAGGCAGGGGGACGCGTCTGGTCGGGGTGGGGTGAGGTTTAGAGGTCAGGGGTCAGGGGTTAAACTCACCAGGACTGTCAGCTTCAGGTCCAGGCAGGGGGACGCGTCTGGTCGGGGTGGGGTTAGGTTTAGAGGTCAGGGGTCAGGGGTTAAACTCACCAGGACTGTCAGCTTCAGGTCCAGGCAGGGGGACGCGTCTGGTCGGGGTGAGGTTAGGTTTAGAGGTCAGGGGTTAAACTCACCAGGACTGTCAGCTTCAGGTCCAGGCAGGGGGACGCGTCTGGTCGGGGTGGGGTTTAGAGGTCAGGGGTCAGGGGTTAAACTCACCAGGACTGTCAGTTTCAGGTCCAGGCAGGGGGACGCGTCTGGTCGGGGTGGGGTTTAGAGGTCAGGGGTTAAACTCACCAGGACTGTCAGCTTCAGGTCCAGGCAGGGGGACGCGTCTGGTCGGGGTGGGGTTTAGAGGTCAGGGGTCAGGGGTTAAACTCACCAGGACTGTCAGCTTCAGGTCCAGGCAGGGGGACGCGTCTGGTCGGGGTGGGGTTAGGTTTAGAGGTCAGGGGTCAGGGGTTAAACTCACCAGGACTGTCAGCTTCAGGTCCAGGCAGGGGGACGCGTCTGGTCGGGGTGAGGTTAGGTTTAGAGGTCAGGGGTCAGGGGTTAAACTCACCAGGACTGTCAGCTTCAGGTCCAGGCAGGGGGACGCGTCTGGTCTGGTCGGGGTGGGGTGAGGTTTAGAGGTCAGGGGTCAGGGGTTAAACTCACCAGGACTGTCAGCTTCAGGTCCAGGCAGGGGGACGCGTCTGGTCGGGGTGGGGTTAGGTTTAGAGGTCAGGGGTCAGGGGTTAAACTCACCAGGACTGTCAGCTTCAGGTCCAGGCAGGGGGACGCGTCTGGTCGGGGTGGGGTGAGGTTTAGAGGTCAGGGGTTAAACTCACCAGGACTGTCAGCTTCAGGTCCAGGCAGGTGGACGCGTCTGGTCGGGGTGAGGTTTAGAGGTCAGGGGTTAAACTCACCAGGACTGTCAGCTTCAGGTCCAGGCAGGGGGACGCGTCTGGTCGGGGTGGGGTTAGGTTTAGAGGTCAGGGGTCAGGGGTTAAACTCACCAGGACTGTCAGTTTCAGGTCCAGGCAGGGGGACGCGTCTGGTCGGGGTGAGGTTAGGTTTAGAGGTCAGGGGTCAGGGGTTAAACTCACCAGGACTGTCAGCTTCAGGTCCAGGCAGGGGGACGCGTCTGGTCGGGGTGGGGTGAGGTTTAGAGGTCAGGGGTCAGGGGTTAAACTCACCAGGACTGTCAGCTTCAGGTCCAGGCAGGGGGACGCGTCTGGTCGGGGTGAGGTTTAGAGGTCAGGGGTCAGGGGTTAAACTCACCAGGACTGTCAGCTTCAGGTCCAGGCAGGGGGACGCGTCTGGTCGGGGTGAGGTTTAGAGGTCAGGGGTCAGGGGTTAAACTCACCAGGACTGTCAGCTTCAGGTCCAGGCAGGGGGACGCGTCTGGTCGGGGTGGGGTTAGGTTTAGAGGTCAGGGGTCAGGGGTTAAACTCACCAGGACTGTCAGCTTCAGGTCCAGGCAGGGGGACGCGTCTGGTCGGGGTGGGGTGAGGTTTAGAGGTCAGGGGTCAGGGGTTAAACTCACCAGGACTGTCAGCTTCAGGTCCAGGCAGGGGGACGCGTCTGGTCGGGGTGAGGTTTAGAGGTCAGGGGTCAGGGGTTAAACTTACCAGGACTGTCAGCTTCAGGTCCAGGCAGGGGGACGCGTCTGGTCGGGGTGGGGTTAGGTTTAAAGGTCAGGGGTCAGGGGTTAAACTCACCAGGACTGTCAGCTTCAGGTCCAGGCAGGGGGACGCGTCTGGTCGGGGTGGGGTGAGGTTTAGAGGTCAGGGGTTAAACTCACCAGGACTGTCAGCTTCAGGTCCAGGCAGGGGGACGCGTCTGGTCGGGGTTAGGTTTAGAGGTCAGGGGTCAGGGGTTAAACTCACCAGGACTGTCAGCTTCAGGTCCAGGCAGGGGGACGCGTCTGGTCGGGGTGAGGTTAGGTTTAGAGGTCAGGGGTTAAACTCACCAGGACTGTCAGCTTCAGGTCCAGGCAGGGGGACGCGTCTGGTCGGGGTTAGGTTTAGAGGTCAGGGGTCAGGGGTTAAACTCACCAGGACTGTCAGCTTCAGGTCCAGGCAGGGGGACGCGTCTGGTCGGGGTGGGGTTAGGTTTAGAGGTCAGGGGTCAGGGGTTAAACTCACCAGGACTGTCAGCTTCAGGTCCAGGCAGGGGAATGCGTCTGGTCGGGGTGAGGTTTAGAGGTCAGGGGTCAGGGGTTAAACTCACCAGGACTGTCAGCTTCAGGTCCAGGCAGGGGGACGCGTCTGGTCGGGGTGGGGTTAGGTTTAGAGGTCAGGGGTCAGGGGTTAAACTCACCAGGACTGTCAGCTTCAGGTCCAGGCAGGGGGACGCGTCTGGTCGGGGTGGGGTTAGGTTTAGAGGTCAGGGGTCAGGGGTTAAACTCACCAGGACTGTCAGTTTCAGGTCCAGGCAGGGGGACGCGTCTGGTCGGGGTGGGGTTAGGTTTAGAGGTCAGGGGTCAGGGGTTAAACTCACCAGGACTGTCAGCCTCAGGTCCAGGCAGGGGGACGCGTCTGGTCTGGTCGGGGTGAGGTTTAGAGGTCAGGGGTCAGGGGTTAAACTCACCAGGACTGTCAGCTTCAGGTCCAGGCAGGGGGACGCGTCTGGTCGGGGTGGGGTGAGGTTTAGAGGTCAGGGGTCAGGGGTTAAACTCACCAGGACTGTCAGCTTCAGGTCCAGGCAGGGGGACTTGTCTGGTCGGGGTGGGGTGGGGTTTAGAGGTCAGGGTTCAGGGGTTAAACTCACCAGGACTGTCAGCTTCAGGTCCAGGCAGGGGGACGCGTCTGGTCGGGGTGGGGTTAGGTTTAGAGGTCAGGGGTTAAACTCACCAGGACTGTCAGCTTCAGGTCCAGGCAGGGGAACGCGTCTGGTCGGGGTGGGGTTAGGTTTAGAGGTCAGGGGTCAGGGGTTAAACTCACCAGGACTGTCAGCTTCAGGTCCAGGCAGGGGGACGCGTCTGGTCGGGGTGGGGTTAGGTTTAGAGGTCAGGGGTTAAACTCACCAGGACTGTCAGCTTCAGGTCCAGGCAGGGGAACGCGTCTGGTCGGGGTGGGGTTAGGTTTAGAGGTCAGGGGTCAGGGGTTAAACTCACCAGGACTGTCAGCTTCAGGTCCAGGCAGGGGAACGCGTCTGGTCGGGGTGGGGTTAGGTTTAGAGGTCAGGGGTCAGGGGTTAAACTCACCAGGACTGTCAGCTTCAGGTCCAGGCAGGGGGACGCGTCTGGTCGGGGTGGGGTGAGGTTTAGAGGTCAGGGGTCAGGGGTTAAACTCACCAGGACTGTCAGCTTCAGGTCCAGGCAGGGGGACGCGTCTGGTTGGGGTGGGGTTAGGTTTAGAGGTCAGGGGTTAAACTCACCAGGACTGTCAGCTTCAGGTCCAGGCAGGGGAACGCGTCTGGTCGGGGTGGGGTTAGGTTTAGAGGTCAGGGGTCAGGGGTTAAACTCACCAGGACTGTCAGCTTCAGGTCCAGGCAGGGGGACGCGTCTGGTCGGGGTGGGGTTAGGTTTAGAGGTCAGGGGTTAAACTCACCAGGACTGTCAGCTTCAGGTCCAGGCAGGGGAACGCGTCTGGTCGGGGTGGGGTTAGGTTTAGAGGTCAGGGGTCAGGGGTTAAACTCACCAGGACTGTCAGCTTCAGGTCCAGGCAGGGGAATGCGTCTGGTCGGGGTGGGGTTAGGTTTAGAGGTCAGGGGTCAGGGGTTAAACTCACCAGGACTGTCAGCTTCAGGTCCAGGCAGGGGGACGCGTCTGGTCGGGGTGGGGTGAGGTTTAGAGGTCAGGGGTCAGGGGTTAAACTCACCAGGACTGTCAGCTTCAGGTCCAGGCAGGGGGACGCGTCTGGTCGGGGTGGGGGGGTCCTGCTGCTGTCTCCTCATAGCCGCTATCGAGGGTTTGGGCGACACCGGTGGCTTCAGCGGCTTCCTGACTTCTGGCCTATCACAGCTCTCCCTGCGAGAGGCCGCCTCAGCCTCCGACAAAGGCCGCCTCCGCAGGACGACGCGCTGTGATTGGTCGACCCCTCCGTTCAGCTGCTGGGGGGCCAACAGGCTGCGATGGGATTGGTCAATGCCTGGCGCGCTGCTCTCTGGTTGGTCAATGCTCTTCCTGCTGCTGTCTGGTTGGCCACTGCCAGGTGTGCCGCTCGCTGGTTGGTCGATGCTGGTTATGCTAATCTCTGGTTGGCTGCTGCCAGGTGTGCCGCTCGCTGGTTGGTCGATGCTGGTTATGCTAATCTCTGGTTGGCTGCTGCTGGTTGTGCTGTCGTCTGATTGGTCGTGGCTGTGCTCGCGGCTGCGTGGGCGTCGCCGAATGGTGTCTGTCTCCGTCAGATGGAACTTCTCTCCGTCAGAATAGTGGAGGGGGGGGGGCTTCCTCCTGGGCACCAATCAGATTAACTATTAGACATGTCAATCAACTATCATCTGTATAACTGTTCAAGTGATATATTTAATTGTAACTGTTACAGACTGATATAGTTAGACTGATAAAGTTACAATCACAGAGTTAGACTGATATAGTTAGACTGATAGAGTTAGACTGATAGAGTTAGACTGATAGAGTTAGACTGATAAAGTTACAATCACAGAGTTAGACTGATAGAGTTAGACTGATAGAGTTAGACTGATAGAGTTAGACTGATAGTGTTAGACTGATAGAGTTAGACTGATAGAGTTAGACTGATAGTTAGACTGCTAGAGTTAGACTGATAGAGTTAGACTGATAGAGTTAGACTGATAGAGTTAGACTGATAGAGTTAGACTGATATAGTTAGACTGATAGTTAGACTGATATAGTTAGATTGATAGAGTTAGACTGATATAGTTAGACTGATAGAGTTAGACTGATAGAGTTAGACTGATAGAGTTAGACTGATAGAGTTAGACTGATAGTTAGACTGATAGAGTTAGACTGATAGAGTTAGACTGATATAGTTAGACTGATATAGTTAGACTGATAGAGTTAGACTGATAGAGTTAGACTGATAGAGTTAGACTGATAGAGTTAGACTGATATAGTTAGACTGATATAGTTAGACTGATAGAGTTAGACTGATAGAGTTAGACTGATAGAGTTAGACTGATAGAGTTAGACTGATAGAGTTAGACTGATATAGTTAGACTGATATAGTTAGACTGATAGAGTTAGACTGATAGAGTTAGACTGATATACAGTGGGGAAAAAAAGTATTTAGTCAGCCACCAATTGTGTAAGTTCTCCCACTTAAAAAGATGAAAGAGGCCTGTAATTTTCATCATAGGTACACGTCAACTATGACAGACAAAATGAGACCAAAAAATCCAGAAAATCACATTGTAGGATTTTTAATGAATTTATTTGCAAATTATGGTGGAAAATAAGTATTTGGTCAATAACAAAAGTTTCTCAATACTTTGTTATATACCCTTTGTTGGCAATGACACAGGTCAAACGTTTTCTGTAAGTCTTCACAAGGTTTTCACACACTGTTGCTGGTATTTTGGCCCATTCCTCCATGCAGATCTCCTCTAGAGCAGTGATGTTTTGGGGCTGTCGCTGGGCAACACAGACTTTCAACTCCCTCCAAAGATTTTCTATGGGGTTGAGATCTGGAGACTGGCTAGGCCACTCCAGGACCTTGAAATGCTTCTTACGAAGCCACTCCTTCGTTGCCCGGGCGGTGTGTTTGGGATCATTGTCATGCTGAAAGACCCAGCCACGTTTCATCTTCAATGCCCTTGCTAATGGAAGGAGGTTTTCACTCAAAATCTCACGATACATGGCCCCATTCATTCTTTCCTTTACACGGATCAGTTGTCCTGGTCCCTTTGCAGAAAAACAGCCCCAAAGCATGATGTTTCCACCCCCATGCTTCACAGTAGGTATGGTGTTCTTTGGATGCAACTCAGCATTCTTTGTCCTCCAAACACGACGAGTTGAGTTTTTACCAAAAAGTTCTATTTTGGTTTCATGTGACCATATGACATTCTCCCAATCCTCTTCTGGATCATCCAAATGCACTCTATCAAACTTCAGACGGGCCTGAACATGTACTGGCTTAAGCAGGGGGACACGTCTGGCACTGCAGGATTTGAGTCCCTGGCGGCGTAGTGTGTTACTGATGGTAGGCTTTGTTACTTTGGTCCCAGCTCTCTGCAGGTCATTCACTAGGTCCCCCCGTGTGGTTCTGGGATTTTTGCTCACCGTTCTTGTGATCATTTTGACCCCCCGGGGTGAGATCTTGCGTGGAGCCCCAGATCGAGGGAGATTATCGGTGGTCTTGTATGTCTTCCATTTCCTAATAATTGCTCCCACAGTTGATTTCTTCAAACCAAGCTGCCTACCTATTGCATATTCAGTCTTCCCAGCCTGGTGCAGGTCTACAATTTTGTTTCTGGTGTCCTTTGACAGCTCTTTGGTCTTGGCCATAGTGGAGTTTGGAGTGTGACTGTTTGAGGTTGTGGACAGGTGTCTTTTATACTGATAACAAGTTCAAACAGGTGCCATTAATACAGGTAACGAGTGGAGGACAGAGGAGCCTCTTAAAGAAGAAGTTACAGGTCTGTGAGAGCCAGAAATCTTGCTTGTTTGTAGGTGACCAAATACTTAATTTCCACCATAATTTGCAAATAAATTCATTAAAAATCCTACTATGTGATTTTCTGGATTTTTTTCCCTCAATTTGTCTGTCATAGTAGACGTGTACCTATGATGAAAATTACAGGCCTCTCTCATCTTTTTAAGTGGGAGAACTTGCACTATTGGTGGCTGACTAAATACTTTTTTTCCCCACTGTAGTTAGACTGATAGAGTTAGACTGATAGAGTTAGACTGATAGAGTTAGACTGATAGAGTTAGACTGATAGAGTTAGACTGATAGTTAGACTGATAGAGTTAGACTGATAGAGTTAGACTGATAAAGTTACAATCACAGAGTTAGACTGATAGAGTTAGACTGATAGAGTTAGACTGATAGAGTTAGACTGATAGTGTTAGACTGATAGAGTTAGACTGATAGAG